>NW_006440619.1:500890-518207 GCF_000325575.1 Pteropus alecto | reverse complement strand
AAATGAGAAGTATATTAAATGGAATAAATAGAGTGTATAAAGAAGAAGATTGAATGACCTATATAGAGGATGGGGAAGCCAAGGATTCTCAATCAGAATAGCAAGAAAAAAGAAGCCAAGACTATAACAATAATTTCAGGAGACTATGAGACAATATTAAATGCAAAAATATCCATGTCATAGAGGTACCTGAAAGAAAACAGGACATTGAAGAGCTATTTGAAGAAAGAATGATGGAAAACTTCCTTAACCTGGTGAAGGAAACAGACATACAACCCCAAGAAGCTCAGAGAGTCCCAAAAACCAGGAACCCAAAGAGGCTCACACCAAGACACATCATTATTAAAATGCCAAATGTTAAATACAAAGAGAGAATCTTAAAAGCAGCAAGAGAAAAGCAGTTAGTTACCTACAATGGAGCACTCACAAGACTGGCAGCTGATTTCTCAAAAGAAACTGTGCAGGATAGAAGGACTTGGCACAAAATATTCAACGTGATGAAAACCCAGGATCTACAATCAAGAATACTTTATCCAGCAAAGCTATCATTTAGAGTCAAAGGATGGATAAATAGCTTCCTAGACAGAAATAAGCTAAATGAATTCATCAACATCAAACCAGTATTACAGAAAATTTTGGAGAGACTTTAAGAAGAAAAATATGTATCAAAAACACGAATAAAGGATGGTAATAACTACATTTCTATCAAGAAGTTCCTCAAATGGAAAAAGAATTAAGTGCTCCAACCAAAAGATGGAATGACTGAATGAATAAGAAAACAAGACCCCTACATATGCTGTCTACAAGAGACTCACTTCAGATTAAAAGACATACACAGACTAAAAAGAAGGGAATGGAAAAAGTATTGCCTTGATGGACCTAGAGGGTATTGCACAGAATGAAATGGGTCAGATAGAGAAAGACAAATATCGCATGATTTCACATACACGTGGAATCTAAAGAACAAAATAAACAACAACAATAGCGAAAATAAACTCATAGATACAGAGAATATTTTGAGGGCTACTAGATGGGAGGGGGATTCAGGGGCCAGGGAATAAAGGCAAGGGGATCAAGAAGTATGAATGGATAGTTGCAGAATAGACATGGAGATGTAGAGTGTAGAATGAGGAGTATGGCTAACAATGTTGTAATAAATACATAAGGGGGAAGGAGAGCACTAGATTTAGTGGGGTTATCGCTTTGTGACTTATGTGGATCTCTGATCACTATACTGTACAACTGAGACTAATAAATTATTGTATGTTGACTATAATTTAATTGTACAATGTAAATACAAGCGACTAATTGTGTATTATATTTCGATAAAGACGTAAAAAAAATGGCGCTGGGAAAACTGGAAAACCACCTGCCAAAGAATGAAACTAGACTATTGTCTATCACCACACACCGAAATTAACTCAAAATGGATTAAGGACCTGAATATAAGACCTGAAACAATAAATTGCATCAAAGAAAACATAGGGACTAAACTCATGGACCTTGGACTTAAACAGGATTCTAAGAATTTGATGTCAAAGGCAAGGGAAGTAAAAGCAAAAATAAATGAATGGGACTACATCAAGCTAAATAGCTTCTGCATAGCAGAAGAAACCGTCAACAAGATAAAGGGATAACCATCAAATGGGAAAATATATTTGTAAGCAACACCTCCTATAAGGGCCTAATATCTAAAATATACAAAAAAACTCACACAAGTCAATAATAACAAAAAAATGATCCAATTAAAAAACGGGCAGAGGATCTGAAAAGAGACTTCTTAGAGGACATATATAAATGGTCAACAAACATATGCAAGGATGCTCAACATTGCTAGCAATTAAGGTAATGCAAAAAAAAACCCACAATGAAATACCATCTCACACATAGAATAGCTGCTGTCAACAGGACAAATAATAATGAGTGTTGGAGAGGACACAGAGAAAATGGAACCCTCATACACTGCTAGTGGGACTGCAAATTGATATAGCTACTATGGAAAACAGTCTGGAGGTTCCTCAAAAAATTAAAAATAGAACTACCTAGAGTGAGGGCCGAGGTGAGACTCACCCTGTACAGAAGTGCCAGTGGTATCCATTGTTCTCTGTTGAGCCCTCCCCACTCCAGTGCAAGGACACAGCGCCGCCATTGCCATGAGGTCATCAGACTGGATAACAGAGGTCACTCCACCTAAACCCCGCCTCCCCCAACTCACAGTCCCATCCAATCCACATCCAGGTGTATCTTCAGTGAATCAGGTGCTCCTTGCTGAGCACTGCCTAGACTCACACTGGAGGCAGCTGGACTTGGTTTCTGGTGTGGCCTTTTGAAGTAACTTTTGAAGTAAGATTCCTTGCTTAATCTTAACAGGTGGCCCTGGAGGGGCAGAGGCTTGAGCTAAATTTGGCCTGTAGCTGAGCCCCTCTCAGGACTGTGCCACTGGATACCTACTTCACAATCCTCTCTAATAAGACCAGGAGACTTAGGAGCTTTGCTTAGTACATAAAAACAGACACAGAAAGACAGCCAAAATGGGAAGACAAAGAAGCAGAAACCATATGAGAGAGCAGAACGGAGATCCAGATATAATGGAGTTAAGTAATTTAACAGATGCAGAATTCGAAACACTGATTATTAAGATGTTCAATGAACTTTTGGTTAAATTCAGTGAGAACTTCAACAAAAAGATAAAAAAACATAAAAAGGGAACCAGTCTGAAATGAAGAACACATTATCTGAGATGAGAAGTATATTAAATGGAATAAACAAAGGAATAAAAAGAGTGAATAAAGAAAAGAATGCTCTATTCTATCCAGAGAATGGGAAAACCAAGGACACTCAATGAGAATGGCAAGAGATAAGATGCCAAGACTATAAAAATAATTTAAGGAGCATATGGGACACAATTAAGGGTCCAAATATCCATCTAATTGCGTAACTAAAGAAACTCAAGATGTTGAACAGTTTTTTGAAGAAATAATGATGGAAAAACTTCCCTAACCTGGTGAAGGAAATTAAAGCTCAGATAATTCCAAAAATCAGGGATCCAAAGAGGCCCACACCAAGAAACATCATAATTAAAATGCCAAAGGTTAAATACAAAGTAAGAATATTAAAAGCAGCAAGAGGAAAACAGATAGTTACTTATAAGGGACCACCCATAAGACATTGACCACCACAAAGCCAGTATTATAGGAAATGTTGGAGGAACTTCTTTAAGAAGAAAAAACATGTATCAAGAACAGGAATAAAGAGTGGTAATGACTCATTCCTACCAATAGGTACCTCAAATGAAAAAGAATTACGTGCTCCAACCAAAAGATAGAGCAGCTGAAAAGATGAGAGAGCAAGACCCCTTCATATGCTGCCTACAGGAAACTCACTTCAGATTGAAAGATATACACAGACTAAAAGGAAGGGGATGGAAAAAGATATTGCTTTGATGGACCTAGAAGGTATTTGAGTCAGACAGAGAAAGATAAACACTATATGATTTCACTTATATGAGGAATCTAACGAATAAAAAGAACCAACTAATCAAAAACAGACTCACAAATATAGTGGACAATTTGGTGATGGACAGAGGGGAGGGGGGTTGGGGGGCTGGGAGAATGGGGTGAAGGGTTAAAGAAGTACAAATTAGTAGCTAATGGTTGGTCACGGGGTTGGGGAGCATGGTATAGGGAACGCAGTCATCGTTAATACGTCGGCTAAATGGAGGGTCAGGGGAGGGAGGGAGCAATTGGTGGCGGGGGAACCGTTTTATGAACTGTATAGATGTTTAACCAATGTACTGTATACTTGAAACTAATTAAAATAATTTTTTTTTAAAAAATCAAATTAAAAAAATAGAACTACCTATTGACATAGCCATTCTACTTCTGGGTATTTATCCGAAGAAAACCAAAACACTAGTTCTTAATGATCTCTGCACCCCTATGTTCATGGCAGCACTGTTCGCAATTGCCAAGACATGGAAGCAACCTAAGTACCCATCAATAGATGACTGGATAAAGAAGTTATGGTACGTATATACAATAGAATATTACTCAGCCATTTAAAAAATGTAATCTTCCCTTTTGCAATAATATGAATGGACCTAGAGAGTATTATGCTGAGTGAAATAAACCAGACAGAGAAAGATAATGCCATATGATTTTACTTATATAAAGAATCTAAGGAATAAAAGAAATGAACAAACTAAAGAAAAAACAGACTCACAAATACAGATAGTAAACTAGTGATTGCCAGATGGAAAGGGGGTTGGGAGGCCTTGATGAAAAGGGGGAAGGGATAAAGAAATACAAATTAGTAGTTACAAAACAGTCAAGGGAATTTAGAGTATAGCATAGGGAATATAATATTATTGTCATGGTTGTGTGTAGTTTCAGATGTGTGATAGAGTAATCGGGACATCACCTTACAAATTATATAAATGTCTAACCATTGTACTGTATACCTAAAAATAATATAGAATAATAATAAATTTTAAAAAACAGATCTAAACAACTGTTGATTAAGATGTAGAAAACTTGGATCCCTCATATACTGCTGATGGGAATCGAAAATGGTGTAGCCACTTTGGAAAACAGCTTGGCAGTTCCTCAAATGGTTAAACATAGACTTATCATATGCTCCAGCAATTTCCCTCCTAGGTGTGTACCTGAAGGAAATGAAAATGTGTGTTCACATAAAAACTTGTGCAAGAATGTTCATAGCAGCAGTATTCATAATATCCAAAAGATGGAAACAACCAAAATGTCTATCAAATGATTAATGTTTGAGCAAAATGTGTATATTCATACAATTCAATATCATTCAGCTAAAAGGGAATGAAATGACAATATACGCTACATGGATGAACCTTAAAAACATTATAATAGGTGAAAGAACAAAAGCCCACATATAACAGTCAATTCCATTTGTATGAAGAGTCCAGAATAAGTAAATCTATAGAGACAGAAAGTAGATTTGTGGTTTCTGAGGGCTGGTGGGAGAGGATAATGGGTGGTGACTATTTAATGAGTACAGGTTTCTTTTTGAGGTGATGAGAATATTCTAAAATTAGATTGTAGTGATGGTTGCACTTTAAATGGATGGATTGTGTTGTATGTGAATTATACCTCAATAAAATTCTGACCAAAAACACCACTTTTTAAAAAGATATTGAAGGATATTATGGGAAAGCAAGGGTCAGTATATTCAATATCCATTTATACATCAGTGCTTAGGCCAGTGAAATTCTCAGCAAATATTTTCAAGGGGTGGGAGATTTTTAGCTTTTTAAATTTTGCCAGTTTTGGAAGCCCAACCCCACTCAAAGGGCAGCACCTTTTCTATGAATTGTGAATTGACTCAGTCTTTGTTGGAAAACGGCTGTGTTCCATACTGACTCTTAAATAATAGTTGAGCAGTGTATAGAATTAGAGATTCACAGTTTAGCTGCTCAAGTGCTGTGTATATATTCCACTGAAGCTTGCCTATATCTCTTCTTACTCTGCCACATCCACCATGGAGGGATCAAGAGCTTATTGGTCTGCCATTAAGATCCCTCTTCCTTTTTCTCCCCCTGGGATTTCCCATTGTTTCAGGCTCAGCCATGAGATTTTTTCCCCACACTTTATTCAACAAGTTTATTATGAGAGAAACCACTCCAAATTATCTCTATCAAGTTGCTTAAATCTGAAGTGTCTGGTGCCGTTTTAATGTATCACTCACCCCAATGTTAGAACTAGTATCACTTTCAAGGGGTGAAGGGGAACTTTGGAAGGCAGGGGCATGGAATATCTAAATGATTGATCATTTTCTTCCTTATCCACTTCCCCCATTTCCTGAGAGAGAAGTAACAAAGAGGGAAAAACAAGTTCTGAGAAAGAAGAGACAGCTCTTGGTATAACCACAAAAGTCCCTTCCATTTTCAGAGTCCTATACCTTTCCACATATTCCTGAGCCCAAGATGTATTTTTTTTTTCAGGCCAGAGCTCGGAAGAGAGACTGCTCCACTCTGGGAATGCAGCTAACACCTGGACAGAACCTCCTGGGCTCAATAACATCCCACAATGATTCATTCTTTTCTTTGAGTATTAAAGACTTTCTCCAAATATCTATAGGAGGATTCACATCTGGATCTAAGATAGGGAAGGAAGGAAGCAGGGCTCTTTTTGTTCAGGCCTCAGACTTTATGAGCTTCAAATGTTGGCCACTGTTGGGTGGCAAATTTGTTCAAGGGAACAGGGTAAATCTTCACAGTGGCCATCTGATTTTGAATAATGAAGCCATGTATATATAGTAGAATGGTTGCATGTGCATTTGGTGGGGGTGGGGGATTGGGTTCTGGGGTCAGTCTGCACATGTTCAAATCCCACCTCTACTAGTTTTTAGCTCTGTAGCCTTGTGCCAGTTACTTAACATTTCCGTGCCACAGGTTTTTGGTCTATAAAATAAGATTAATAAGAGCATAGCTTCTCACTGCTGTTTTTAAGATTACATGGGATGATCCAGATAAAGCAGTCCAGAACTTGAGCCCCTGGTAAGTACTCCACAGATGCTAATATTAAACTGTGGCTTTTGCCAGTCTTCAATCAATGATTTACTTTTAGATCTTCCCCCATAGTTTAAATAGAATCCCTGAAGAGAGTGAATGCTGAATATGTCCCAACTAGTCCTATCCCACCCACTTCCTAACCTCCTCAGGGCTGAGCTTAGGTTTACATATAATAACAAGATTTTATAATTGTACATCTTGCATTTGATTTTTCTAAACAGTTTTACAACCTTTATCTACGAAGCTGTGAGGTTAGCAGGATGGTGATGATTATCCCCATTTTGGCGATGAGGAAACGGAGGTCCTTAAAGGTAAAGTGGCCTATTTAGAACTACCCAGCTTGTCAGAGGGAGAGACAAAGGCACTCGAAGTCAGATCTTCTTCTCCAGTGGTCATTTCAACCTCTTACAATATCTATTTTCCTATAACTCCTCCATTAGATCACAAGGGATCAAGCAGCCTGCTTCCCTGCCCCATAACTGTTCAAGATGCACAATTTTCAGACCAGGTGGGAAGGAAGAAAACACATGATCCACACAAAAATATCTCTCTATCCTGTGAGGTAGGGCAACTTATTTTATATTTAATATTCTGGTTGGAGAATGAGGTTCACAGTGCCTTAAGCCTATTGGAAAAAACGAGGAGAAAAAGTCCTGTATTTGATCTGATCAAACTAGTCCAGTGTAGTGGGATCTCGGCTGAGCCCAAAATGAGACTCATTTTGTCTGGAAAGTGTGTCTGGAAACTGTCTGAAACATCGGTCATTCATTGGCAGCCTGAGCCTGTCCTTGCATCAAGAAAGTTGTCTTTAAGAGGTTTTATATGCTATCAGTCCCTGAAGGGCAGAGACAGAGATCAAGTGGTGGGTGAAAGGATGGCAGAAGGATGGAGGAACAGGACAGGGTGATATTTTCCTTCCATCTGGGCTGCAAAAACTGGGCGTGTGGAGAAAGTTCTTGGCATCTGTTCACTAGGAGGATAGTGTTTTTGAAGAGATCTGTGGACCTAAGTTGCCTTAGGGGCAGGGATAGAGACAAGGTAGAAGGATTTGGAAATCAGAGCCAAAGATTGGGTTTGAATAGAGGATTTGATGGCTTTTGTTCTCCAGACACAGGAACCAAGTCTGAAATTCTGAGTTGGGGCAATGGGAGCAGCTGGGGTGGGAGGGGAGAGGTTGCTACAGGAAAAAACTGAAGCCATTCTTCCCACACAAGCCTCACTGAGATACAGGATAGAAGTAATGTTATTTCGAAGTGACAAAGTGTGGCACAGAATAGAGAGGGGAATTACTACCCCACCCACCGCATTCCATGACCCTAAATCCCTACCCCTCCAACTCTCCACCCCCATTATGAACCCATCAGTGGCTTTAGCCAAAGCTGCCTGAAGAGAGGGCAGCTCCATTCAGGCCCATTTTGGATTTGCAGAATCCATGTCACACCCCAACAGGTCCTCTGTGTTCCCTCAGCCAGAGGAACCCATCAGCAGCTGAGGAAGGGAAAAGAGGCTGCCCTCACTTGGCAATGTGAGCAGTTGACCTCCACAAGGCAGTATAGGAAGAAAAGAACAACAGGAGAGGACTGTCTCAGAATATGGGAAACTGCTGGGGTCTTCCACAAATAACTGGAGTAAAGCTTCAAAGGGTTGAGATCCTAGAACATATAGGTGGGGCAGGGGTCAGTTTTTACTGTTTATGACACTATTTTCACCCATGGTCCAGTGAGGCCTGGAGAAACTCGAAACACCATTTTACGGCAGACAAAATAGTTTCAAGTACTTGGGCATATGATGGCTCAACTCCATGTAGATACTGAGTGGCTCTCGAAACATTTCTAAATATAACCTTTGGGGTGGGTAGAGGAGCAGGGACTGAGCTCTAGCAGGGTATAAGTAAGCTTCATTTATTCCATTTATCTCTAGTTATGTTAGCTTTAAGGAGTGGAGAGGCAAAAGCAAAGGGAAGAAGAAAGTCTAAAGAGAAAAACAAAGAAAGAATATTATTCTTCTCCATTGTCACAGGTATAAAATAATCAGTTTTATTTTTAAAGACTTTTTCCTTCCCATATTTTCCAGATACAATTTGTGATTCTGTATTATCAATTTCTTTTTCAGTAGAAAATAAAGCCAACAGTGCTTTTCCAAGCTAAGAGCAGCCCTGGCTGTACACAGACATCGGGAGTTCATTAGGGCCTGGACTAGGCCAGGTATGAGCCAACAAGGCCAGAGAGGAGGGGAAAGCCGGGTCCCCAGAGGGCCAACTGCCACCCTGCCTGAAATTTGAGTTTCCCAGCTTATTGCACCCTCTTTTTCCCAACACAACAGCACTGGTGATTGATGCAGCTGCTGGCAGCCACAGAGCCAGATTCTTATCTATATTACCATGGGGCTACCAATTTGTTTGCCAATCTTTGTTTTTTTTTTTTTTTTTCTTTCTTAGAATCATTTTCCTCTTCCTAGAATCAGACCCAATGTTTCGGGTAATGGAACAGTGGACTTGAGTCCTCAGAGGGGGGTTGGTCTCCATCTCTCTTTTGCTATCTCTACAGCTATAGCCCTAGATTGAGTCATCTGGTTGAGTCATTCACCTGTACTATTGCAGTAGGTAGTTCATCACTACTTTCTGATCCCTTCCCCATCCTGCCTCTAAACTGTTACCAAGTCAGTATTCTAAAATATGTTTCTAATCATGTCTACCCTACTGTTTGTAACAGATATTTGAGTAACCCAATTACATGGACTATTATTGAATAAATAAATTGACCTTGTTAGTATCAAATGCTCCATCATCCTGATTTTTTGCCTTCATAACCTTCACCACAATTTCAACCTATCTTTCTTATATACTTTCTTGTTTATTGTCTGTCTTCTCCTTCCATTGGAGTAAAGTGTTCATTCAATGAGAGTTCTTATCTGTCTGTCCCCAAAACAGTGCCTGGCACATGTTAGATAGTAAATATTAACTGAATGAAAGACTCAATAAATCAAATTCTGTTAGCTACAGTTAAATTTTTTCATAAATGAAGTTTATTTACTTTTACGATAACAAATGTATTACATGCTTACTGTGGAAAATTTGGAAAGTACAGAGAAGTAGAAAAAAGAAAATAAAAACACCCATAATCCCACCACCTGAAGGCAAACACTGTTCACACTATGTTCCAACTATCTATGTCTGTTAAAAGACCAAGACCCTTATCAAGAGTGCTGGCCATGAAGCACAACAGCTAAGGGGAGTGAGAGCAACTAACAACTGAGGAGGTCACCCAGAGGTAAGAGCTAGAGATTTGACACTGAAGGACAAGACAATGACCACACACAACAGATCAAGAGGTCAGAAGTTGACAATGCAAGAACAAGTTGGGTTATGGCAAGAATGTAGAGAGATGGTACTTGTCAAGAGTTTAGTGCAGTACCTGTCACAGAGTATATAGTTGATAAATGTTAGCCATTACTATGATTATTATAATGGATCAAAACGAATGGTTCAAGATGGAGACTATAAACAGGGCAAGGATCCTGGAGAACCATTTTAGATATTATGATTTGGGGCATACAAGGGCAGGTCTACTAGGTGAAGAGGGTGGTATAGGAGTGGGCATCAATCTCCTTATAGGCTCTCCTGCCAGGTGAAATGGATACCAGGGCATCCTCAAGTTTGCCTGATGACACATGGCAAGACACTCTAAAGTGTTTTTGAGGTAGGAAATGGTTTCCCCTGCCTAGACATCACCCTGGACCAAGAACTAAAACTGGCCTTAATGGTAATGGGAGTTCAAAACCTCATACATTACTCTTGAAGTCCACACTCTGTCAAGACAGGTCACAGGCATATGGGGTGAAAGAGAAGGTTATGTCAGCCAAGTGGAAGATAGAGTAGGATGTGCCTGGAAGGGGAGGCTGAAGGGGAAAGGCCACAAGGTTTATGATGTAATTGAATGGAATGGGTCCAGGAACCAGTCCTCGAGTTAGCAGCCAAGTTAGAAATCACAGAAGAATCCAGGGAACATTACTTGTCAGTGGGGGCCTTCTGATGGCCTGTGCTCTGTCGAAGGTGGTCATGCAGACTTTCTTGGGGGTCTCCATGCTCTTTCAGGTAGTAACAGCGTTTGGGAACATGCTGGTGCTGGGAATGAGAAAAACAGAAAAAAAAACAGCAGAGGTGAGAGCCACACTTATTGTGACAAGGGGTGTTCTTCCTGGATAATTTCAGTAACTTAGCAGATCAAAGAACTTGGCTAATTACCTTACTTGTAGAAAGTGTGACCAAGGACTAGGGTAGCCAAATTCCCTAGTGACCTGGGTCCATAGCACAGTGGCTGCAGGTGAGATCCAGCCCCCAAAAGATGACCCCTCCCTTAGAATTAGACTTGGAATAAGTGGAGAGTTGGGATTGAGCCCAGCTGGCTCCCCCTAATCAGAAGACTTAGTCCTTTAACCATTCTAGGCCTTCAATAACTTGGGCATGGCATTGCTCCTCAAAGTGGTTAATATACCCAAAATAATTGCATTAGCTAGGCTTGCTGATGAAACTCCAGGTCGGGGGTTATAGTCTAGGAGCTCAATGCCTCCCCCTTGCTTCTTCCTTATTCTACTCAAAGGAGCAGGGTGTATTCCCCATCATTTTTCTGTTCAAAAACCTTGAGTGTATTTCTCCATCATTACCTCCTCAGTCTGCTGATGAGAGTTCAGTTCATTCGCCATTGCCTCCTCATTATTCCGCTTACAGGCTGATGGAAAAACCTGGCTTGAGCTTCCCAGGGAATCCTTCTCTTCAGCCAGCTGGCACTCAGTGTAGAGAGACCTGTCTATCAGCTCCTTTAGGCTGCCGGCCACCTTCAGGAAGATCCGGCCCATTTTGGTGGTAACAGCTTCTGAGAGTCCTTCCAGAAACCTGGTCCGTAGAATGGCATCAGACCAAGACAAATGTCGGGCCAGCAGCAGGAAGTCAGTGGCATACTGCCTGACTGACTTCTGGCCCTGCTTGGGATGGCAAAGAACAGCACTAAGGATGTCTATCTCAGAGAGGGAGTCATATAAGCCCTGTGATCTTCTTAGGAACATTTTATTTTCATCTGAGAGGGGTTTTCCTACCTCCATTTGCAAAATGGACCACCTTTCTGCTGCCCCCAGATGAAGAGACACCAGAAATGCCATTTTCTCTGAATCGTCCAAAAATCCCTTCATTTGCTTCTCCTCATCAATCTCCATCTCCTCCTCTGCAGAGCATGAACCCCGGGCTGCTTCCTGCTCTTCTAAGAGGTAACAGAGTGCTGGAGTCAACATGCCGAAGGATGGAACTTCCTTTGGTGGTGGGTTCATTGTTTCAGGGGTTGTGGCAGTCACTTGTGGTGTGGACTTTGATCTAGAGGCTGTGATGTTGATATGAGAGGCAGATGTTTCTCCAGAGTCTGTGGCTTTGATGTCTAGGGCAGACATCATTCCAGAGGCTGCAGCTGCCATTTGTGGTGTAGACATGGCTCCTGGGGCTGGGACCCTCATTAGCGATGTGGAAATCCCTCCACAGGCTGTGGCTGTCATTTGTGGCATGGACATTGCTCCGGAGGGTGTGGCTCTCATAAGCGGTGTGGACATTGCTATAGAACCTGAGGCTCTCATTGGTGGTGCAGGTAACCCTCCGGAAGTTGAGAAAGTTGTCTGTGGTAAGGACATAGATCCAGAACTTGCGAGTCTTGTTTGCAGTGCTGACATTGCTCCAGAGGGCATGTTTTTAATTAGTGGCGTAGACATATCTCCAGAAGCCATGGCTGACATCAATGGCATGGGCATTGTTCCAGAAGCTGTGGCTGTCATAAATGGTTTGGACATCCCTCTAGAGCCCATGGCTGTTGTTTGTGCAGTGGACATCTTTCTGGAGGCTGGAGCTCTCATTAACTCTGTGGACACGTCTTCAGAAATTGAGGGTCTCCTTAGTGATGTGGACATAATTCCAGGGTCTGAAGCCCCTAATAGTGGCGGGCATATCACTCCAGAGGCTGAGGTGTGAATTGATAGTGTGCACATCTCTCCAGAAGCCATGGGCATTATTTGTGGTGTGGATGTTGCTCCAGATGTTGGGGTTTTCATCAGTGGCATGGACACCCCTCCAGAGGCCTTGGCTGTCATTTGAGGCATGGACATTACTCCAGAGGCTGTGGATCTCATGAGCGATGTGGACATGGCTCCAGAGACTGGAGCCCTCATTTGTGGTATGGACACCCCTCTGGAGACTGTGGCTGTCATTTGTGGTGTAGACATTGCTCCATAAGCTAGGGGTCTCAGAGGTGTGACTATCTCTCCAGAAGCTGGGTGTCTCATTAGTGGTGGGGACATTTCTCCAGAGGATGAAGCTCTTCTGAGCAGAGGGGTCATCTCTCTAGGGTCTGAGGCTCTCATTAGTGGTATAGAAACTGTCCCAGAGGCTGGGGCTCTCATTTTAGGTGTGGACATCATTTCAGAGGCTGGGGCTTGCCTCGGCAATGGGGACACTCCTTCAGAGGTCATAGATCTCATGAGTGACATGGACATCCCTCCTCCAGAGTCTTGGGTGTTCATCGGCTGCCTAGGCATCTTTCCAGAGGCTGTGGCTCTCATTACTGCTGTGGGCATTTCTCCAGGGACTGGGGCTTTCATTGGAGGTGTGGATATAGTTCCAGAGGCTGAGGCTGTCATTTGTGGTGTGGACATGTCTCCAGAGGCATGGGCTCTCATTAGTGGTATGGGCATCACTGCAGAGGCAGTGTCTGTCATCTGTGGCATGGACATGTTTCCAGAAGCTGTGTCTTTCATTAGTATCGTGGATATCTCTCCAGAAGCTGCAGTTGTCATTTGCTGTATGAACATTGCTTCCGAGGATTTGGATGTTGTTAGTGGCTTAGACAATGCTTCTGAGGCCATAGCTCTCATTTGTGGCATGGACATCACTCTTGAGGCTGTGTCTCTTGTTAATAGTGTGGACATTACTCCAGAGGCTTTGGCTGTAATCAGTGGGGTGGGTATTGCCTCAGAGGCTGGGGCTCTCGTTTGTGGTACAGCTGTCACTCCTGAGGCTGTGGCTCTTCTTTGTGACATGGGCATTGCTTCAGAGAGAGGCGCTTTCATTTGTAGTATGGGCATTGACTCAGAAGCTGAGGCTGTCACTTGTGGCATGGGCATTGTTTCAGAAGCTGAGGCAGTAAATGGCTGTGCGGACATTGCTCCAGAATCTGGAGCTCTCCTTAGCAGTGTAGGCATCATTCCAGAAGCTGGGACTTTTATTTGTGGTGTGGACATTGCCCCATTGGCTGTAGTTTTCATAAAGCCTGTGGACGTTGCTTGAGAAGTTCTAGCCATTGCTACCTGTGTGGACATCACTGTAGAGGCTGCAGTTGACATCTGCTCCATGGACATCGTTCCAGAAGTTGTGACTGTCATCAGTTGGGTAGACAATGCTCCAGAGGTTGAGACTGTCTTTAGCAATGTAGACACATTTCCAGAGCCTGGGGCTCTCATTCGTGATGTGGACATTGCTCCAGAGTCTGAGGCTCTCACCGGCAGTGTGGATACCCCACCAGAGGCTGTTGCTCTTATCTTTGGAGTAGACATGATTTCAGAGTCTAGATTTTGTGTTAAGTGTGGATACAACACTCCAGAGCTTTGAGATGGCATCAGCTGGGTAGGCATCACTCCAGATGTTAAGGCTGTCATTAGCAGTGGGGACATTGCTTCAGCATCTTGGGCTGGCTTTGTCAGTGTGAACATTTCTCCAGCATCTGGACCTGACAGGAGTGTTGTGGACATTGCTCCAGAGCCTGGAGTTGACATTGGCAGCGAGGACACTACTCCAGAGTCTGGACCTAACATTAGTTGGGTGGACATTTCCCCAGGGTCTTGGGTGCTTGTTGGATGGGTTGATGTTGCTCCAGAAGCTAGGGCTGACATTATCAGTGAGGATACAGCTTCAGCATCTGTGCCTGACATTAACAGTGAAGATATCTCTCCAGAGGCCAGGGCAGTCATTAGAACTTTGGACATTGCTTCAGTGTCTTCATCTGTAATTTGCAATGGTGACATTGCTTCAGAGCCTGGAGCTGATACTGGCTGTGTGGACATTACTCCAGGGTTTATATCTGGCATTAGGAGTGGGGATATCTCTCCAGGATCTTGGGTTAGCATCAATGGTGTAGACATCGCTTCAGAGGTTGGAGTGTTCATTATAGGTGCAGACATCACTCCAGAGGATGGAATTGACATTGACAATGGTGATACCTCTGCAGAATCTGGTGCTGCCATTAGTGCTGTGGACATTGTTCCAAAGTCAGGAATTGTCATCATCCCTGGGGACATTAGTCCATAGTCCGAAGTAGACAGCAATGGAGACAGTGGTCCAGAATCTGAGGCTGGCATTAGCAATGGGGACAGGGCCCCAGAGTCTGAGGTTGGCATTAGCAATGGGGACAACGCCTCCGAATCTGAAGCTGGCATTAGCAACGGGGACAGTTCCCCAGAGTTGGAGGCTGGCATCAGTGATGGGGACAATTCTCCAGAGTCTGGTACTCCCATAAGAGATGCGGACATGGTGTCAAAGTCTGGGGATGTTATTAGCTGTGTGGATATTCCTCCAGGGTCTGATGCTGAAGTTGAGACTATAGGCTGTACACGAGAATGCAGAATTTGGACCTCTTCTCTGGTCTCTATCATTGGTCCAGAGAAAGTCGTCCCACTATTTGGGGGGTCATTTTCTTCCCTCAGCAATTTTTTGAATCTCAGTGAATGTAAGGGTATTGACATATCTGCCATGGCCACAGGATAGTATGGAGAATGCACCTAAAATGATGATATCAGTGGTCCTACTGAAGCTCAGGGGCAAGAAAATCTGTAAACAAGAAACAATTTTAGCAGTCAAAAGTCAATATAAGAAAGATTGGGAGACAAACATATGATTCATGATGGAGACCTTTTGTATGCATTGCCAGCTATGTGGAATCACAGATGGGGCTATCGGGTGAAAGAAGATAGGCAACAATGAACAAATTTGAAGCTGGAGCAAATATCCCTTCCATTCCTGTTCTTTTCAAACCAAACCACTCAGTCACACAGCACAGCTTCTCAGTTTATAAATACTTAAAATGACAGCAACCTCAGCTACCAGGAGCTTGGGCAGTCCTGTATCAAGTGAAGCAGCAGCACCACCTTATGGAAAACTGTGAGAAGTGCAGGTTCCTGAGCTATGTTTTGTTCCACAACATTCACAAGCCAGCCAAGTTACTGGCAGGCCTAGATGAAAAGCCCTTTGCTCCAGAAAAAAATCATTGGTTTCTGGGGCTCATTGAGTCTTGCCAGTGGTTTAGTCCCAATTTTACAACTCTGATGTCCCTGAATGTCTTCCTCAAGAAAAGGAAGGCATTTATCAGATCAATGACTGGGAGCAGCATTCAATGAACTGAAAAGTCTGCTTGTTATCATATCATTGTTCTTTATAACAAAAACAACCACTACTACTACCACTTATTGCTCACTTAGTATGCTCCAGACACTAAACTTTAGGTAACTGTATGCAACTTTAAACTGTCTATAATATACAAGGATTTGCAAGCATTATTCCATTTGAATCTTAACAATACCGTATACAATAGATAGTGTTATTATTCCAATTTTACCAGCTTTCTCATATTAGCCAGAGTTGAGGCTAAAATAGGGTCACTGAAACAATAAAAACTGTATGTCTTTGACTATCACCTCTCCTTGGGTTTGCCTAGCTTTCAGCATCCCTAAGGCTGTATTCAATTATCTCTCTGACATCTTAGACCATGGCTCACTTGAAGCCCACTCTATAGCATATACTAATCTCAAGTTTCTCTGATGACATTTGGGTGGGCAATCCCAGAGCCTCACCCCTCCAGCCCACCCCTGTAAGTAGCCCCAGAAAGGAGTCCTTGGCACAAAGCTTGGAAACCAACACACATATTATACAATGTTGACACATCCCCACAGCCTGCCCATGACAAAAATGGAACACTCGCTCATTTGGGACAATGTCACAAAAGTCATTAATATTGTGATATTGTGCTTCCATGATGATAATGAGAATACTAGCAGCAGAAATTCTAACAGCAAACATTTGAACATGCACTGACTGGCAAGCACTCCGCTAGGCACTTTACATGCATCATCTCATTTGGTTCCCACAGCAACACTAAAAGACTGAATAGTACTATATCTTCATCTTACAAATGAGAGAACTAAGGCCAAGAGAAGGTTAATAACTTGCCTGCAGTCACATAAATTCTCAGGTCCATCCAACTCCAGAGCCCCCTCCTCTTCTCCACTGTGCTATAAAGATCCACTTTATCTGGTCTCTCTCCCTCTTACTCAGTCACATTTCCAAGACCCCTGCTCCCTTATTTTCAGTGTAGACAACCCAGAGATGGAGTGTAGTAAAAGAAATACTTGCCTCCTGCTGGCATCTTGGTTACTCTACTAATTGGTGCAATGGGAAAGATGAGTCAAAAGAGCAGTCATGGATATCCACTTCCCATCTTCAAAAAAATACCCAAATGTGCCACAGTTTCCCACCAGGCAAAACACAAAGATCTTACCTTGCCAGATAAGGAGAAGAGGGAGAGCAAGTCCTTTGCACCTCCAGCTCTTTTAGTCTGGCCAATTTACTTATGTCCCATGCCCAGCCAGTTCATTAAAGTAAGACCCAATACCAGCAGCTGTTCTCTGCAATCTCCCTTAGCTATCCCCTGCCACGCCCCCCTCCTGCCCGACAGCCAGCCAGCCAGCCAGCCTGCC
>NW_006440619.1:483777-500636 GCF_000325575.1 Pteropus alecto | reverse complement strand
TTGCTAGTGCTTGCTCTGTCTCTCTGGTCCCAGATTCCTGCCTCTATATAGGCTCTGACATTTGCCTCTGGCCGCCTTTCACTTTGACAGCCCTCCAGAATCTCCACTTTAGCACTTGGCCTATGCAACTCCACCCCATTTCCCATCACCCCCAATAGTTGCACCAGCCCACTATGCCCACCTCTGGCTGTCCCAAAGAAAAGGAGATCCACATAGTTAAAGGGATGAGACTGAAAGGGTCCTGGCTCAGGAAATGAGACATAACCTGTGCGACTGAGCAGACATGGGAATCCTGAAAGCCAGGCACTGCAACCGGTGTGACATGGCAGGGGTCAGAGGTAAGAGAACCAGGGCTGGAGGCTGAGTAAAACAGTGTCAGATAGTTCAAAGAGTTCAAGTGCAGGGAAACTAGGATTTAGGAGGATGGGCTATGGGTATTTGACAGACCCCTGCAATGGTGATAAAAATACCTATTTGCCCCAGTGTCAGAGACCTGGAGGGAAATCTGGCAACCAGTGTCCCTACCACGGGGCTAGGATTTGACAGCAAGGCTCTAGGATGTTCAGAAAGCTGGCAAAAAAAGCACACCAGTCTTGAACATACCAGGTGAGGGCTTGCTGATAGATGCAGGGCTATAGCCTGCTTTCTAGAACTGGGGCACAAGGTCAGAGTAGAACTAGCAGAAAGGTCTACCAGAGCTCTTTAACCTTCTGAATCAGCACCCTTATACCCCCAGACTAGGGGCAGAATTGGTCCCTGAGCCCTGGAAAGGGCAAAATCTTCAAGTGAAATTCAAGTAGCTGAGGTATAGAGACTCAGAGTTTGGAGATTGAGGGGTGGCATTCAGGTGGTTATAAACCTTCTCACATTCATAATTAGCAACTAATATTACCTGGGCACTTGAGCTAAGCACTGTTTGCATTATATCCTTTAGGCTTCATAGCAACACCTGCAAGGTAAGCACTGGCACCATTCCCATCTTACAAATGGGGAAATGAGTTTTAGAGAAGTTGTGATCAAGGTCGCAGAGCTAGTAAATGGCAAAGCCCAGAATGGAGCCTGGGTCCATTTGATTCCAAAATTATTTCCTCTCTTTGTCATTAGATAAGTTAGAAATACTCCAAGTGCTCTGTTCACTGCCACCTTCCTCCTCCCATCCCCATCAATGACTGAATCATTGTAGTAATAATAATAATAATAATAATAATAATAATAACAACAACAACAATAATAATAATAGTAATATCAACTGACTTTGAACTTTACCCATATGCCAAAAACCATTCTGAGGTCATTACAAGCATTTTATCATTTGATGTTGTGAGCGAGGTCCTTTCAATTCCCAGTTTCCAGATAAGAATACGGAGCCTCAGCAAAGTAAATTGACATGCCCAAAAGCACACAGCTGTTTGACTCCAGAGCTCACTATATATGGTATACTGCTCAAAAACAAAAATTCCAATCACTCTACTCTCTTCTGTGAACCAAAAACTAGTCACAGGAAACCCAACAACAGCAATTATTATTATTATACCTAATAATAAAAGCTAACATTTACTGTGTCAGGCAGTATACTTAACACTTTACATACATAAGTTCATTTGTTACAACAATCCTATTATCACCTTCATTTCCTGATGAGGAAAGGCACAGAGATGTCAACTAGCTTTTCCACGTTTGCACAGCTAGAAAGCACTGTTGTTTATAATAATAAAAAATCAGAAATAACCTAAATGCCAATATAAGAACACAACTCATTTAACAATTAATGAATATGGTACATTTGTAGCAGTCATTGAAAGTGATGATCTGATTTTTATAAAATAAATATGTATATTTTTGCATAGAAAAAATTCAATCTGGAAAGATATATACCAAAATGTTAGCAATGACCATACTCAGGTGGTAGGATAAAAGGGGATTTTTGCTTTTGTTTTTCATATCTATATTGTCTATACTGGACCCCGTTTACTTGTATTAGATGGGGAAAGAAAGTTATTTTTCTTTTTTGAAAAGCTGTGTTTCCCTCTGGTTCTGTGTCTAGTCCTCTCCTCTCTGCTTCCTGCATGCTTTCTGTAAGGATCTACAACATCTCCCCACCCAAGCATCTTACTTCCCCAACAAACTTAACACTTGCACCACTCGGATCCTTGGTCAGTAGTAACCTCTGAAAAATGTCTCCAACGGCTTGTTTTTATTTTGTTGTTTTTGTTTTGAAAAATTATTTCCTGTTTTCCTAACTTGTATTTATGTTTAATAGTTACACAAGCAATCTAGGAATATATTATCAGAATAAAAACTTGAAATCCTACATACAGATAAAACTAGTCATGATCCTACCCCATCCCCCATCCCCCACCCCCACAAGTCCAATTCCTCTGTCTGTTCACAGTTGGGTGTGTCTCCTTCCAAACTTTTTCTAGCTTTAATGGCATTCAGAGTTCATATCATGCAATTGCTTGCAAAATCTAGTATGTGCAAAGAGCTACAGTTAGAAAACCATTCTGGCTCTGGTCACTTCAGGACTCCAAGTTCTGGTCCATTGTGACCATTTGTCATCAGCTTGCCTCTAAGGAGGCCACCGATAGAGTTCTTGCTTGCTCGGTCCATTTGGGTCACAGACTTCCATTTTATTAATGCCAGTATCTCTACAAACACAGAAAGGAGAGGCCTTCTAAGGAAGGAAAAGCCCAGAAATCACAACTTAGCGTCTCTCAAGTCCCCCATGTCCTGCCCGGTCTGCACTGATCAATATGACTAGGAGGTGTCATGCCTCCTGCTGCCTCACAAAAGGTAATTGAGTTTGGGGGATTGCTTGGCTAGCTGCTTGAAGAAATAAGAATAACAAGAGATGGTTCAATGTGTCAACAAATAGGTTTCTAGCTTTTGAAAATAAACCTTTCCCTAGATTCTCAACAATATTCTCTCCCCCAGCCCTAGCAAAGGGACACCCAGATAACTGAACACAGACAACCTCAGGATAAAGAAGTACCTGGTCTACCTTAAGGTCCTGATCAGTCAGGAAGGGAGAAACTATCCTCATACCCTTGCCCCCCAGCATCCCTGACACTTAAAATGCCCACCTGGCTCTTAGAGCACTTATTGGGTGCTCAGTCTGCCAGGCACTGTATTAAGCACTTTGCATACATTACATTATTTATTGCATACTAAGCCAATGTAGTGGGTTTTTCACTCTCATTTTATAAATCAGCTAAAGAATTGAAGTCGAGAGAAAATAAAATCAAATAACTTACCTTGGCTCTCACAGCTGAGAGGGAGTGAAGCTGGGCTTGTCACTCGGGTCTGTCTGACTCAGCTGGTGCTCTTAACTCAGGGGAGAGTCACACACTGTCTTCAAGTCTCTGAAGGGCTGTCATATGGAAGAGAGGGTAGGTGTGTTCTGGGTAGCTCCAAAGAGAAGGATTTGACTGTTAGTTGGGAATTACGCTTTCATTGGATGTGCTGCAAATTCCCCAAACAACATGTATATGCATGTCCAACTCTATAGGGAAAAGAACACTATAAGAAGAGCGAACGGAACTGCCTTGCATTAGGTGCCGTCCTGAAGGATCTGTGAAATCGGAGAGAACAGAAGGGATACTGAAGGACTGCAAATGGGCAACGTCCCAATTTTCTTAAATAAGGAAACTACAGACCAGTATACTGTAAACTCCAGAGCTGTGAGCTTGATGTCAATCCTCTGAGAGATTCTGCCGCAGATTATGAAGCAGGTAATTTATAAGCACTTAGGATATAAGTGGTGATAGGAGGTACCTAGAAGTACTAGCAGAACTGTACAAATTAGACCAGGTGCCCAGATTGGCAGCTATTGTGAACCGAAAAATGGGAGGACTGACAGTGGGTTGCTAGATTTTTATTTTTCCAAATAAAGGCATTAAGAAATAAGACAAAACAACCCCAAATTATCATTTCATAAAAAGAAAGATCTCTCTTTCAACACCAAAAGATGAAGAAATAATCTCAGAATAAAGGACAGTCTTTTAAACGAAATACATTTTGCTTTACAAAACATTGACTACGTAGTCCTCAAGCTTTATCATTGCACCGTGGATTGCTGCAGTTTTCCTTAAGGATTGGCACTTGTCCAAGGACCAGCGTTAGGGAATCACTCCCAGTTAAAATATCAACACAGATCAGATCAGATACCTATAAGACAGGAAGTCTTTCTGGATAGAAGAGGAGAGAACAGAGTTTGACCTTATGCTAAGTGAGGACGTTAACATAGATAAAGTGCCCACAGGAAGGGGAAGGAGCATGAGAGAAATAAAACTTGCCAAGTGTGAATTCAAGCCCTGCTGAGGCTGGATTTCGCCAACACATTTGACCTATGCCACCCCTTGGACCACACAGCCCTCTTGTAGGAATATGTGCCTGATGTCATTAAGCATTTGGACCACAAACCAGTTTCTGACTTGAGACTCTCCAAGCAATTTTCAGACCACTACTTGTCTTCCCAGAGAAAGTTCCTAAAGGTAGATGAATTCAAAACTGGCTCAATACCATTGCCAGCGTAGGGTTCTACATCGACCTAGTAGAAGCTGCTAGCCTTGGTCCTGTCCTGTTCAACAATTTTATCAATGGCATAAATAAGGGGATGGATTGCATTCTTACACAATTACTCTAGGTCCGAGAAGAACCTCTACCATCTGCCTAGGAAATGGGTTTACATTTGAAAATCTCATAGTTTACAATCTATCTCTGCATTTGGTCATTTTCTTTCCTGCTCTTTGTTGCCAATGCATTAAGTTCCTGCAATTTATGTTACTCAAGGAAAATTCTTAGTGAACATATGCTACCTCTGAGCTCTGTACCCTGAAGAGAAGATAGAGTCATCTATACAAACTGCTGTGTATTCATCTCAATCCTGGCATCTTCCCTCAGATAGCTGGTGTCAGTGTATACTTCCTGGATCAGAAAAGAGGACAAATTGATGTCCTCTTATTTGCAGAATCAGCCCCATTTCCAAAAGAGTTTAAATTAGAGTCTGACCTCATCTGTTGACATTGACCTTGTTTCTGAAGGTAAAGGCGATGCAGTATACAATATCTGCCATACTCTCTCAAACTGTATTTCTCTAAATGCGGTTGGGGAACCTCTGCTTCAGCCGCCCCCTGGGAGGATGGTTAAAACGCAGGTGCAGACTTGGGGAGGAGGGCTTCACTTTCATAGAGTCAAACTCAGTAGGTCTAAGGTGAGGCCAAAGAATCCAAATTATGGCCCCAAGCAATTCTGAAACACTCTAGAGTTTAAGAACCACTGGCTTAAGAGTTTGTATACTCCGATTTTAATATCAAACAAACCAGGGCTCCAACTCTAGCACTTTAAGTTACTTCATCTTAGTTTCCATGTCTGGAAAACAGGGATAATAATAGTACCTACTTCACAGGCTCTGTGAATGTTTTTAAACAAAACAAACAAACAAAAAACATGTGTAAAGTGTCTGGCACCTTGTTGAAGCTCAGTAATCTCTCCTGGTCCTGCTTATTCATGGGCCCTGCTGTCTGCCTTCTCTGTGTTCAGCAGCTGCCCCTGTTGCCAACTCCTCACTCTTTCTAGGTCTGCTTTCAAAAGCACCAAGCAAGAGACTTATTGGTCCAAATTTAGGCACAACTGTGCTTCTTGAGCAAAGTTCTCATCATGGGTTCCTTCATAGGTGGTTTGCCAGCCTATAGAGTGACTGCTCTTAGATCAGATGCCCTCTCCTGGCTCAATCAGCTATTGCCAGGGGGAAGTGGAGTCACATGGTACCAAACATAGCCACCTATTCATAAGAAACTGCTACTTCCCTCAGCTAGGGTCTGTGGATGGAAACTCCTTAGAAGGGGCCCGTGGGTGTGGCAGGAATTCTGAGGCTTAGCCCGTCTAGTACACCTAGGCTTCTCATTTATCCAGCCTGCCAAAGGAATGAAGTGTTCAGGTTCACTGACGTCTCTATTTAAATTCCAACTTTTCATCTCCAGGAACACTGGTTTTCAAAAAACTAGACTAGAGTCAAAAAAAAAAATCTTAACCTTAAAATGAGACTGTTTCTAGAACAGTTTTTGAAGTTTTCAAAGCACTTTCGTATCAATTTCCTCACTGCGGGGCTTGTAAACTGGCAGCCACAAGCCGGATTCAGACTGCAGACAAATTTTATTTGACCCACACAATGTTGGTAACATTTTTAAATTAGTTGCCAGGAGATTGCACATAAAATGCTGGATTTCTGGCTTCTCTGGGAAAGCAGAAAGACTTGGATTCTCATTCTGACATGGCAATAGTCAGCTGGAGCTGAATAAACTGCTCCCTGTAGATGGGGCATTGGCTCACCAGTTATCTTTTTACAGTGACTTGCTTGGCCCCTGTAGACATTTGAAGCCTTGTTTTAACCCCATGCAGTAGGTAGAGAAGGTGCTTAAGAACACAGATTCTGAAGCGAAACTGTCTGGGTAAGAATGCCAGCTTTGCCCCTTGCTGGTTTTGGGACCCTGGGTAAGTGATTTAACCTCTCTGAGCTTCAGTTTCTTCATCTGTAAAATGAGGATGATGATAATGCCTATTTTAGAGGGTTATTGGTCCAACTAAATAAGTCAATGCATAGAAACTACTTAGAACAATACTTGGCACATGGCAAATATTAAACAAGTACAGTTGATCTTTGAACAACATAGGTTTGAACTGCGCAGATCTACTTATATGAGGATTTTTTTCATAAATACTGTAAATGTATTTTCTCTTATGCTTTTCTTAATAATATTTTCTTTTCTCTAGCTTACTTTATTGTAAGAATACAGTATACAAAACATATAACATATAAAATATGTGTTAATTGGCTATTTATATTATTGATAAAGGTTATACACAGATTTTTGACTGTGCAGAGGGTTGACACCCCAAACCCCTGCATTGTTCAAAGATCGGCTCTATTAGCTTCTTTCATTGTCCACAATTACCTATCTGCCTTTCTGACATTGAAAAGATTCTAAAAATCTGTGGCAAGCTCATTCGGTGGCAAAATTGGGCCCGAATTGGTATGAGGCTGTTCATTAATCACGTTTAGAAGTATTAATGTGTTTGATTACATAATACTTCCCACAGATCCCATAAGGAATGTTATATATGTTATATGTACCATACTGCTTTTCTAAAAACCAAAAGTTCTGAACTCCAAAACATATCTAGCACCAGTTGTTTCAGATAAGAGATTGTGGACCAGTATTATTAGTTTGTGTACCTACTTGACAGATGGGAAAACTGAGCTCCAGAGCACTGACCAACTGGCCAAAATCCCACAGCTTGTAAGCAGAAATAATATCAACTCTTCAGCATGAAACCTACAGTGCCTAGTACTGTCGTGTTCGTTGGGCTTGCAATAAACATGTCGATGCTGGACTGTAGTGGCTACCAGTCAAGGTCACCTGAAGAATGCCACCATTACTGAGAGTGACAAGCCCTCCCCTTAGTAACATTCTGGAGATTATTTGCAGTAATCTTCACTATATACCCTTGGGTTAGGATTAGGATAAAGATTATTGTCTTCATTTTACAGAGGAGGAAACTGAGGTCCAGAGAAGAGACGTGACTTGCCCAAAATCACACAGCAAAAGACAGGCAGAACTGGAACTAGAGACCAAATTCTGTGCTTTTTCTTCTTAAACCCCAAAGCAGGTCCAAGAAAGATATACTCTGAACTTTCCACATACTGACCCCCTACTCTCTGCAGACGATCCTAAAATTTTCAACATACCTGATGGAAGAAGAGTTTCCCAAGATCTCAGCAAATACAAAAATGAGACAGTGTGTCTAGGTGGACCTCATCCTCCCCAGTACCATAGGCAGCAATGTACAGACACCATCCAGTCAGAAGCCAAGGAGAAGAGAATTCTCAAATCCCAAGAAAATCACAGAGACCCTACTATTTGCCTTGCTCTGTTGATTTTTAAGAAATTGACATTTACTTATGCCAAAGGCCAAAAGAAATGAAAAATCTACTGGAAAGGGAATTTCATCAGTTATGAAGCAACATCTTTAAAAAAACCTTTGCACAGTATCAGTTCCCTTATTTGAAATGCAGAAAATAGAGCGCTGCTATTTCATATTAGTGCATCAGAGACCTGAGAATACAAACAGCATACCTAAGACCTCTTGCCAGCCCCCTGTTTCAGCACAAGGAAGCTTTATGACATCGCCACCAACTTAAGCAAGCTGGAAAAGAGAAGGCAGGCCATGACCCAGGTGTCCTCATGTCTCTCCTAAATACATGGCTTGAGTTCCTACTACCAACAAATCCGCACTTTGATCACACACCCACAGTGACCCAGATCTTTGAATTCAGCAATTCTTTCTCAGGTTTCAGCGAGGCATTGGCAGCCTGAGCTATTCTGGGACACTTTCTCTGCTGTGGATACCACTTTCGGAATATGCCAGGGACATACTGAGGACCTGGAGCACTCCTTTCTGGACCTGTTTTTGGGTTTGCTCACTCTCTCTCTTTCTCTGGGCTGATCATTTGGAGAACAGTCATTCTTGCCAGCCTAATCCCAGGAGTCTGCCTACCTCGCCGGGCCACAAGCTCCTAGAGACAGTGTGGCTGCCAGCACCCTCATGGTAAGGGGCATGGAAGCACCAGGCAGCTTGGAAGGACAGATGTCCTAAGGGGCAGTCTGAGTTTGGATGTAGACTGAAAAGACAAAGGATGGTGGGAGCTGGCAAGATTTTCCAAACATCTTATTCTTATAGTCATCACTTCCTAATCAGATGCAACTGACTCAGCAGGCATTCAGGAACCTGCGGTCTCCATTTTCCTGTCCTAAAATCCTCTGCACCTGTAAGTACCTGGGCTCACTGCTGCTTGTGCTATCTTTTGGGGAGGGGGAGAGGAGGGCAAGGCCTGGGGAAAGTCATCAATATCTGACTCAGGTGTGGGCAGGCCCATAGCGTTGGAAGAATTTCTGACATCCTCACCCCTCATTTGGAACTGCTTCTTAGTTTGGAAAATGAAAATGCCTCTTTGTTCTTGCCCAAGCCCCTAGCATACCAGAAACTCCACCTGTCCTTTGGGGTCTTCTGTTTATCAGTGCTGTGCACACCTGATTTCTTATGTTGGACTTAATGGGAGAAGTGCCCTCTTGACATTTGAATTTCTTAAAGTAAGCAACCACAGCTACTAATGTGGGCCCAGCTCCTGCTGTGTTCTCCATCTTTTATGCAGTAATTTGCTGAAACAGTAAAAGATGTTGTAAGTGGGAGTGTATAAATGAGAATTTAGAAATTCCTTCATGGTAAAAAGGAAGAGCAGTGTGGTTTGGATTGATTCTCAAAGCAGTCAGAATGTTGTCACAATGGCTCCACGCTATGTAGTGAGAAGGCCTTTTTCAATGTCTTCCTATTTTAATGAGAAACAAGGCCAAAACAGCTAACTATAAGTACTCCAGGAAAGGAGCATTGCTCATGCTTTCATTTACCTTTTTTTCCTGAGAGACTGGACATTGTCTCTGGCCAGCCTGTCAGGCTCTGAAGGAGATATTCAGCCCTTCTTTTCAGGGCCTAGTGAATAGGGCTTTGGAGTAAGACCACCTGGGTTTATATACTGTCTCTGCCACTCACTAGCTGTGTGGCCTTGGGTAAGTCATGTAACCTGAATCTCATCTGTAAAATGGGCATAATAATGATAAGATCTATCAGATAGTGCTGTAAAGATGAGATGATGCCTGTAAAGCCCAGCACAGTGCCGAGTACAAAGTAAATGCTTAACAAAAATCAGCAATGATTAAGATTCCCAACTCTCTGCTGTATGCATCACCATCTGAAAATGGCTTATAGCAGCAGATAGTCCTGCTCAGTGCAAGTCTAACACCACCAGAGTTTTGGGGGCTCGTCATTTCCTTAAAGTAACTCTCTTCTCTTTTTCCTCCCAGTCTCACTAGATAAGAGTGTCCCCAAGCCTTTCCTCTCACTAGTTTTGCATCCACTCCATCCACCAGCTACCTGAATAGTCAGATTCACTGCTCAAGATTCATGAAAACTTTTACTTGGCTTTCGACAACCGCAGACTGAGCTTCACCACTGCTACCCATTCCCTAGCAGTAAGATGGAATCATTTCTGAGAGGGTGAAGTCCAGAAGGGTGCAGCTCCTAAAGCACTAACAAAAGTAAGAGAGTCCCACCTAAAACGTTATGTCTCTTGTTCCTGTAGAGCTCACTGCAGCTGTGGAATCAATACCTATACACAGCCACTCTCACCATGGCTCCGTGACCCTGTGACTATTGACCCTCCTCCAACACGACCTTTCTTTCCCTCCCTCCCTCAGTATACTCTCTTGTCTGGGCCCCAGGGTTCTGGGGCTTCAAGAGGCTTTCCTTTACTTCCTCTCTCTTCTTCCTCCTCGCCCTCTCCTGAGGATACATAATTCACTCTTTCAGGGAGTGTGGTGGCAGAAAGGAGTTCTGCTTTCTGTGCAGGCATACCTTCAGCATGCTCTCTGCAATCTAACCCTCCCTGACTCTCTGCTCAGCAGGTGGAAGAACCCCTAGGCATGTTTATGGTACCTTTAGAATCATAAGACTGGCCGACATCCTCTCAAAGACTAAACAAGAGTTGTTCTTGAACTGTTTCAGTCTGGGAGTTAGCTATTCCAGCTACTGTCCCCATAGAGATATAGAGTCTCTGGGTTTGGGGTTCATTTCTAGAATCCATATGTTTAAAAACCTCTCCTTGGGCCACATCTTAAAGAAGGAGTGCACTACATCTTGTGGAACACGGCAGGGGGTGCAGAGGAAAATCACAAAGCTTTGATTCATATAACTAGCACCAGCCCACATCTGAGTCTCCAGGAACATATGTAAATGCCTTCTGAGACCTGATCTTCTCTTGTCCAGCTCTTAGGCAACTTCAGAAAGACCTTTAGCAGTTTTAGATATCTGAACCGCAGGCCTAAATCAGCAGTGCTACCAGTCTGAGGTGTAAATGGACAATGAGCTCTTATCTAGAGGCGTCTGAAGCTAGGTTAACAGAGGTCTTCAGTGATTAACAACACTCTGAAGCTACACCGGCAGGCTTTGACTTTCAGTCCAGGACTCTTATAAGCTGCATGACCTTAAGAAACTTAATCTGTGATTTGTTTCTTCATCTGTACAATAGGAATATTAATAACACCTACCTCATAGTGTTGTTCATGGGGAATTATGAGTTACTTCACAGAACATGTTTAGAACCATGCCGGGCTACATCAAGCACTCAGTAAATATTAGCTGTTATTATTGTTACTATAAATATTATTATGCATATAAACAGGGTCTGTAATATTCACAAAGAATAAGTGAGCTCATGTGTAGAAAGTGTTCAGAACCATTATTGCTGTGGTCCCAGGGATTTAACAGAGAAATCAGTAAATGTCCTCAGGGTTTCAGGGGAGACCCAGGCTGTCTTGGGTAAACAGTTCTGGGGGATGGTTGGTCAAAGGTCATTCAGAGGCTAGAAAGAAAATGGCAGTTTGGAGTCTCTTACATTCAAAATGTAAATAAAACTCTCATGCCTAACTTGTTGCTATAAATTTATGACATTATGGGATTTGGTTACGGGACCTGCTCGGTCTAATTAAAGTTTTAGGACTTCTAGGAGATCGGCTTTGGTTCACACACAGACTAGATCTTTAAAAATGCTGTCATGAATGTGCTGCCAGCTTCATAGCACTGAAGATTCCGTTGTTTGTACTGGCTGCTCCAACAGCCATTGTAGAGCCTTTGTATTTGTCCTTTCTATACCAAGTCCCCAGTGGTTAAATTTTTAGATTTCATTAGAAGATACTCCCCCAGTAAAGAACTCAAAAGCTGAGTGATTGTCCTTTACTTGGCTTGTGGACCCTGAGTGGACATGAGTTTCCCCCACAGTGTACCTGCTTTCACTGTCTGGAGCACAGCCCTGGAAACAGGCCACTAATCCTGGAGGGAAGGGATGAGGTTTCTGGGAGGGGTCAGAAGAAGAACGTCTTCTCACCTGGGCCAGTGTCCCTCACCACTTCACGCTTTTCATGCTATGCCTCACCTAGCTCTGTCCCCTGGCCTTGCCCTGGGAAAGTAAATGGAAGAAGAAACACTCCATCCCATCCCAAGGAGTCAACTAATACCACTTGGACCCTAATGGCTTCTCAGCCCCCATCTCTCACCTCCCTTCCTGTTGCATACATCTACTGGAAAGTCCCACTGGCTTCCCCAACTCAATGTGTCCCAGCTGAACTTGTCACCTGTCTCCACTCATCCCTGTGTCAACTAATAGTGTTGTGTTTCCCATCTTGGTTAATAGTCTCACCATGGAGCCAAGCTGTAACGTCATGGTCACTGTAACCTTTTCCCTCTCCTTGACCCTCTCTAGCAACCAGCCCTGTGGTTTCTACCTGTTGACATGTCCCCAGAGTGGTCACCTCCTCTCCAATATCACTGCCACAGTCCTGGTCTAGAGCATTTGCCACTTCTTGCCAGAACCCTTGAGATGGCTTCGCAATTGGTCTATCAGCTTTTAGCGTCTCTCCTCTCCAGTCCTTCCCACCTGGTGCCCTAAGAATTGTCTTTCTGATCCGTCATTCTTCTGTCTTAGTAGAAACCTTTGATGGCTCCCTATTGCTCTCAGAACAAAGTGTTAAACTCTCGGCTTGGCCGACAAACCTCTAAACAGGCTGATCCCAGCCACCTTTTCCACTCCCCTTCTGCTGTTGCCAATAGCGCACCCCACTGACAATTGTCCCACTTTCCAGAACATACATTTTCATGCTAATACTGTTCTTTCTTCCTGGAATGTCCTTCCCCTCCCTCTACTGCTCTTTCTGGAAAAATTTTCCATCCCTTAGGATCCAGCTCCAACACCCAACATCTGTGATGCCTACCTAACTTCCAGGTCATTCACCATCTGTATCCCATGATGCTGCTATATTCCTCAACTATAGCACCCCCTGGACTATGGGTATTTATGTGTGCATTGGCCTCTTCAGCTAGATGTGGAAGTTCCCAAAAGCTGCCAGGGACCAGATTGGGTTCTTCTTTGTATTTTCAGTATCCTCCCTGGTCTTGGATATAATAAATTACTGGTTTCCTCATTTGTAAGTTGGGGATGAAAATAATAGTTGCTACCTCCTGGCATTAGAAGGATTAAAGAAGATAATATATACAATATTCATGCAGATCATGATAATGAAGATGGCGATGGTAAGAGGGAAAAATAGTTAGCATTCATTCAGTGCTTTCTAAGTGCCAGACACTGTCCTAAACTCTTTACATAGATGAGAGTCAGCTAGATAGATGAGTTAACCCATGGAAAGTGATTATATATGCATGTGTTTGTATGTATGTGTTTATATATTATAAACATCATATAGATGATGACATATGTATAACATATACTCCACACTGTGCCTGGCATTTATCAGGAACTCCAGTTTTTCCTTTCTTTCCCCAAATTTCCATCCTACATCATTAGCCCTCCCCACCCACCACCCTCCAGGGCTGGGGTAGGAAATAGGTGAATATAGAAGGGGTCTTTGTATTATTGTCCCTGGTCACAGACTGGTTTGCAAAAGAGAGCAAAGCTCTTGGAATTGCCTTTGGACTTGGTGTCTAAGCTTTGTCTCCCCATTCAGGCTGTCATTTCTTTGAGAAGAGAGGCTATGCTGTACCCCTTTTTGTGGCCCTGATAAGCATCCGGATGATGGTGGGCACGTGGCAGGCTCTAAATAAACTTTTAGGCTGGGATCTCCTTTGGAGGTCTTAGTGTTCAGCAGTTGCTGCAGCAGGTCTTGGGCGGCTGACAGGTTCTCAGGAGCACAGAGAGCAGTAGCTGGAGCCACACGGTAGCAGCCCTTTTAGCCGTGCTCTGCTAGGGTCAAGGCACCAGGCCAAGAGGCTGGGGACCTGTATCCTGGATTCGGCTCGCCACCAAACAGCTGAGTGACCCTGTGCAAATCTCTCTGCTTGCCTGGACTTCAGGGTCCTCACCTGTAAAATGCTGCCCCTCAGGACTGTCTGAAGATGTGTGGCATGACAGCCGAGAAAGCTCTTTGCCAAAAGGCTGTGCAGAAGTAAGCCATTGCTAATTTCAAGGGCTAGGGCTTCACTTAGTAGGAAACAATTAGGAAATGGTGGTGGAGGGGGAGAGTGGGGCTTATGTTTCTAAGGCATATGGGGGCCTATATTTGTTGTCCTCCTGCTTAGCAGCATTAGTGATTCAAGCTCATGCTGCTTGCGGAACACTCTATCCTTCAGGGACAAGAGAGGTTGGAGAGCAACGAGGCTGAAGCCAGCACACAGTACAGTGAAAAATAGAGTGATAGCAATGAGGCACCAAGCACACAGGTTCATAGGTATGCATTCACACTCCTGAAGGCCCCCTATGTTGCTGCACAACAGCAGCTGGAGCTAATTACAGACAGACCATGGGACAGCTCCTTCTCCGGCTCTTTTTCTTGAAACTGTCAACCCTCCCCCACCCCTTATTGCCCTTGGGGTTTGCCTGAGCTCTTAGAAGGGGTGTTGCTGGCGCCACAGTTAAGTGCCTAGAAAGAACATGGGGGAGGGGTGCAGGGGCGTAGGAAGCAGCCTTGTCTCTCTCTTCTTGAGGGGGTGGGTAGAGAGGAGGGGATGAAGAGGGGAGAGCTAGCTGGGATACAGATGCAGCTTTGTGTTAACAGATGTGCTCTCCTGGCAATAGAGAGCCCAGGCTCTCAGCCTCTCCCTTCTCCTTCATCTGATTCACCCAGAGATCCCCTCTTAACCCTTCTCTCTCTTAAACCCACAACTTCCTCATCAGACTCTACATCTGGCATAAAGCTCAATAAATGTTGAATGAATGGATGGATGAATGAATACAGAAACCCTCCTCAAAGGCATACTACTCCCAAGCCATGTTCCCACCCCACAGGAGATAATAACTGTGTAAGCTCTTCCCTCTGTTTTTCTTTCTATATGCTTCCTTTGGGCAGCTTAAACTCTCACCTCCATGTTCCTCACTTCTATATCTCTCTTTCCAGCCCAGATCTCAGCCAGCTGCCTAAATGGTCCTCCTATTCCTTAAACCCAACATGCTCCACATTCAATTACTCACCAGTGATGTCCCCAGGGGTTTTCTAACAGGAATCTTGGTCTGCCCAGGAGGTGGGAAGGGAAGGACTTGCTGTATGCCCCCTATCAGCATGAGGTGTAAACATATTATCTCTGATCCCAGGGCCTCTCTTCACACCAGGATACCAAAGTTCTTCTCTTCACCCTCTTAGTAGTCAACCCTCACCCATAAGAAAGCCAAATTGGGAAACTTGGCGGCTAACTGCACAATCCATGCTTCTAAGATTGGAACCAAGCAAGTTGTTTCAGCAAAAGGAAGTCCTTGAAAAGGAATCAATGTGTGTTGGGAAGTTATTTTTTTTTCTCCAACACTCTCCCTCCAGACCCCATTCTCATTGCTTTGCAACCCTGATACCCCCACCATTCCTCATCCACCCAGTACAAACACACATGGCCCTCCCTTCATTCGCAACTCTGTTCTTCTTTATTCTGGAGCCCTGTCTCTAGGCTAATTACAAACTCTCAGGTAAATATTGAACCAAGATTGATGGAAACTGGGGATTTCATTCCATCAGAGCAATGTCAGAGAGAGGACCAAGACTGTTTATTGAGAATCTTCACTCAACTTCTTTCCTGGCCTTGACAAAGATAAGAGCAAACAAAGCCTCCCTACCTTTCAGGTGCTCCTAGATCTGGGCAGCAGCCAAATGAACAGGTAACAGATACAGTGGCCTTTGATTCCTGACAGCCTCAGAGCCTATGAAGGCAGAATCCAAGTTTCTTCCTTCCTATTCCAAGGGGATCCTGAGCACCAAACACCAGGACAAATGCAAGATGTAATTATACTGAACCGTATCATGGCCACATCTAGGTATTTTCAGGTTTTTAAACAAAGTGAAAGCTGTATCACCAATTTCAGTCTGACACACAAAACAATGAAGTAATTTATTTAAAGCACTCATGTTTAATTTCAAAACATTTGTTTGTTAGTTCAGCAAATATATATTAAGCATCTCAAAGAGCTATAATCCATGATTGCCGCCTTTAAACTACTCTTATTCTAGTTGGAGGGAAAAACTCCTACATATAACGGTTAAATGACAATACAAGACCACATCAAGTCCCTTCCCATGCTGGTGTGGTCTGTGTGGCTCTTGCAGTCCCTTTGGCAGTACTGAAAATTTCTACTCTATTGCTACTGTCACTACTGCTGTTCTCTTTTCCAATATAGAGATGTATCTCTAGAGTACGATGTATCTATGCATTCATATCTGAGTTCTGCCTTTCACTAGCTGTGTGACCTTGGCCAAGTTGCTCAGCCTATCTGTGCCTGGTGCCTCCTCTGTAACATGAAGACAATAATAGTACCCACCTCAGAGTTATAGTAAGAAACAAATGAGTTAATGCACACAGTACACTTAGAATGATACCTGGAACATAATGCATGCTCAATAAATATCGGTAATTTTATTTTTCTAATAAACCTGCTGTCCTTTGTTACCACCAGAGGTTATAATTCGTATTGGGCTTCCAAAAGAAGTTTGTTCATTCAATCATCCTTATTCATTCATCCATTCAATCAATACATACATGTTGAGCATCTACAAGTCCCTGAGCTTAATCGTCAACCCATACCCATAGAAAAGCCAAATTGGGAAACTTGGTGGCTAACTCTCCAATCCATGCTTCTAAGCCCAGGTCATACAGACAAATAAGACATGGCTCCTGCTTTGGGGACTAAACAATTCATTCCAAGTAGGTCCTGGGTTAACAGTGCCCTAAAGCACCTAGAAGAAGCAAACACATATTCTTCC
>NW_006440619.1:477506-483762 GCF_000325575.1 Pteropus alecto | reverse complement strand
TCTTTCCACTCAGTTTTCTTTGGATTACTATGGCTAAAGTCTGACTGAACATGAACTAATAATCTAAAATTACAAAGCACACAATAGAGCCAAAAACAACAAAAAAGAATTAGTCCTCAAAGACTCAGATACTACAATTGTGTGATATAAAATATTTTTTTAAAGTTTTGGGTGTATTAAAAAACAAACGAAGTTTTTAAAACACTAGCTAAGTACAAGATCCTAGCCGAAAATAATTAGAAAAAGTATCATCATCTTATAGATGGCAAAGCTAGGGCTCAGAGAAGGAAGCAGCTCCTTCAATGTTACACAGCTCAAAACAAGGGACTCAAGTCAGGTTTTCTGTACCTAGTGTTCTTTTGGTAGACTCAGTTACCAGGGGTGTGGCATTTTTTCCTGAATCAGTCAATGAGTGAGATGACTACAAAGCACTAGGCTAGGTCTGTAGAAACTACAAAGATGAACACGATAGAGTCCCTGCCCTCAAATAGCTTAAAATTCAGTAGAGACATGGCTACACACATAGAAAAATAACCATTGATCTCGGGCTCTGTGGTAGAAACTACTGTGGTCTGGAATGGTAGGAAGTGAGACTTACACAGGTTCTTAAAGGACAGGGAAGAGATGGATCTATGGGGGAGAGTAGTTTTGGATTGGTGAGAGCAGTAGAGAAGACTGGGAATAGCCTGACCAATGTCATAAAGAAAATGATCCTATAAAGAATGGTTCCAGGAACAATAAGTTCATTTGGCTAGCACACTGGATGCATGTAGGGGCAGGCCTGTGCTGTTATACAGGACCACAATAGAGCCTTGGTAGGGCTTAGTTACTAGCTGAAAGTAGAGGTGAGAAGGGCCCCATGCTTGATTTAATGTACTGTTGTCACTATATTGAAAGTCCTGATTTTTTTTAACACAGAGCTCCACATTTTCATTTTGTCCCAGGGCCCCCAAATGATGGAGCCAGTCCTATATAGGGGACTGGGAGAAGGTATGGCTGGAAAGGCAGGGGCACTCTTGGGGAAGGAACTTGAATGCCACCTTGATGTTTTCTCTGCAGACAACGAGAGATCACTGAAAGTGTTTGAGTATGAGAGATATAGGGTGATTGTGAATTTAGAAAGCCACATGAGAAAGGGGGGTACAGTTGGATTGAAGAAAGAAAGATGAGAAGTAGTCAGGAGACTATTGTAATAAAGCAATTGGGGGCCTGGAAAGGCATGGCAGCAGAAAGACATGGAGAAGACAATGGTCTTTACTTTATTCAGTTATCAAGTCTACAGATATTCGCTGAGCACCTGACATGTGCTTAGGCACTGTGCTAGGGGCTAGGATTCAGGGATGCACAAGACTCCACTCCTGACCTCAAACTGCTCACAGTGACAGAGGCAGATAAGTAAACAAACCACAACACAGTCCCATATGCTAAGGGCTAGGACTGAATTAAGTTTAGGGTATTGCAGGAGTCTAGAGGAAGAGTACCTAACCCAGAGAGAGGATCCAGAGAAAATTTCCAAGGAGATGTGATACCTGAGCTACATCTTGAAAGTTGAGTAGAAATTCACCCCATGGTCAAGGCACAGAAGAGCATTCCAGGAAGAGGGAACAGAATGTATAGTATCATGGAACATCTACTGTGTGCCAGGCTGCCCTTAAGGCTGAGAATCCTTGTTCTTAGGCTGGTAGGAGAAGCAGACAACCAACCAGAGAATAATAAGATAATGTGGAAAGTGCTATGATATAGATGTTATGGGAGTACAAAGGAGAGGCTTCCAACCCAGATTGGGGAGTTCAGGGAAGTCCCTTTGGTAGAGGTGTCTTTTGAGCTATCTGTTGTAGATGAGAAGGTGTTAGCTAGGTGAAGAGATGGAGAGAAGGGTAAGCCAGGTAGAAGGAGAGGTGTGTCTCAGAAAATTGTAAACAATTCCCTATGATTCAACTACAGAATGAGCATAGAGGGAGCATGGGGAGATTTGAGCAAAGAGATAGGCCTTAAATTCCAAACTGAGGAGTTGGGACTTTGTCTTATAGAGCAGTAGTTCTCAGCCTTGACTACACACTGGAATCACTGGGGAACTTTAAAAACCACTGATGATTATTAGATTCCACCCGCAAGAACTAGGAATTAATTAGTCTGTGTGGGAGGCATTGGGATTTTTAAATACTCCCCCAGTTTATTCTAATGTGCAACCAGGATTTTGAGAACCATGGCTTTAGGGTGGGAGTTTTCAAATTTGAGTCCTCATCAGGATCACCTGGAGGGCTTTTTAAACACAAATTGGGGGAGCACTCCTAGAATTTCTGATTCAGTAGGTCTCTAATAAGTACCTACTCTAATGAGTTTTCAGAGATGCCATTTCTGCTGGCCCCAGGCCCACACTTTGAGAGCCTCTGGTCTCAGGTATTGTGAAGTCAGTTACACTTAAGTGGAGGTAGAGTAAGAAATTATCTTATTTGCATCTTAAAAATGATCACTCAGGCCACTTGGGGGAGAAAGATTTCAGAGGGGGGAAAGAGACAAGGAAACAGGAAGCTATTGAAGGAATAAAAGCAAGGAAAGACTGAGAGGGAGTTCTGAACTAAAGCCGTGGCAGGAGGAATGAAGAAAATGGGTCAAATTCGAGGAATGCTTAGGAAGTAGACTTGGCAGGGCTTAGTGACTGGCTGAAAGTAGAGGTGAGAAATAAAGATGCCGGAATGACAACTCTTGGACTTTTGCCTTGGGCAACTGGTGACTCCAGTTGTACTGGACATGTTGTTTACTGTAATCAAAAGTTTAATGTGTTACCAGACTTGGAGTGGGTGGTGAGGTGGGGAATTTCTGCCATCAAATCTCAGAGTGATATTTTGAGGAACCTCCATACTGTTTTACATAGTGGCTGAACCAATTTGCAATCCCACCAACAGAGCACAAGAGTTCCCTTTTCTCCACACCCTTACCAACACTTGTTGTTTGTTGATTTATTGATGATAGCCATTCTGACGGGTATGAGGTGATAGCTCATTGTGGTTTTAATTTACATTTCTCTAATGATTAATGACGTTGAGCATCTTTTCATAAGTCCATTGGCCATCTGTATGCCTTCTTTAAAGAAATGTCAATTCAGGTCCTCTGCCTATTTTTTAATTGGATTGTTTGGGGTTTTTTTGGTGTTACGTTGTATGAGCGTTTTATATATATATAAATTTTGAATATTCCATTTCTGGGTATTTATCTGAAGAAATCCAAAACACCAATTTTAAAAGATATATATGCACACCTATGTTCATTGCAACATTATTTACAATAGCCAAGATATGAAAGCAACCTAAGTGCCCATCAATAGACAACTGGATTAAGAAGTTGTGGTATATATATAATGGAATATTACTCAACCATGAAAAAGAATGAAATCTTACCATTTGCAACAACATGGATGGACCTAGAGGGTATTATGCTAAGTAAAATAAGTCAGACAAAGACAAAAACCATATGATCTCACTTACATGTGGGATCTAAAGAATAAAAACAAACAAACAAAATAGAAACAGACTCATAGATACAGAGAATAAACTGTGGTTTACAGATGGGAGAGGGGTTGGGAGGCTGAGTGAAAAAGATGAAGGGGTTAAGAAGTACAAATTGGTAGTTATGAAATAGTCATGAGGATATGAAGAATAGCATAAGGAATATAGTCAATAATATTGTAATAACTATGTATAGTGCCAGGTGGGTACTAGATTTATCGGGGAGATCACTTTCTAAATTATACAAATGTCTAACCACTATGCTGTATACCTGAAACAAATATAAAATAGTATTTAGTGTCAAAAAATATCAAACAATAGCACCAGGGTATTCAATGGGCATCTCTCACTGTCTATTGGTACTTTCAGCACCAAGCGTTCTCACCTTGATCCTAATCAACTTGAGATTCTCTTCAAAATATCTAGAAGGGAAAAGGAAGACAGTGATCACCCCGATATGATGACCAGCCACCGGAGCCCCAGGTACAGGGCCTGCCCCTCTGCTTTTACCCCAGGTGTGTTTATTTCATTCATTCATCATTGTAATATCTATAGGGCTGCTTTCCAGAGGCCACATTTTACATACAGGGAAAGAATTCATAACCTGCTTGTATATAACCAGGAAAACAAATGCAGTTTTAAAGGGCAGCCTGCAAACACATTTATTCTGCATGGATTTAAAATGTGTAAAAATGAGCAATTTACCAGTGCATCATCAGTCATGACTATTTGTAAGTCTCCTCTGTGAGCAAGGAGACTGCCAGCAATCAGCAGGACCAGAAGGATGATGGATGGGTTAATTGTCCATTAGGGAATAGATAACTTTTGTACCGTGGGAGGGTTCGACAGGATACAGACATGATAGATGGAAGAAGAGTTAGCTAATATGATAGGAGTTGAAGCTCCATTTCTGGTAGTAACCATTCTCTGGCTGAATCGATGATTAATCAAAAACATATTCTCATTTGAAACTCTTTGCTCACCAGGGCACAGCCCCTGCTTTGGGTTAAATTTAATAGCATCATTAAAAACTGCTGTTCAAGAAACTGAAATTACTTTTCCCCAGAAGAAATCATGGTACATTAGAAAGTGGTTTTGTGAGCCTGTGGGCAGGGACCATGTAGGTTGTTTGCCTGTGTTTAAATGTTGAACATGTGAATCCTCAGTGCCTAGCACAGGGGCTGACACATACAGAGCGCTCAATAAATGTTTGTTAAAGTAAAATGAAATGAATTAATACATTTGTCCATTCACTCATCTGTTTATTCCTTCAACAGACATTCATTAAATACAGGAATTAAGAGCTCTGGCCATGAACAATATGCTTTAGGCTTCAAATTGCAGCTCCAACCAACTGTATGCACTTGGGCAAGTTACTTAGCTTCTCTAAGCCTGATACTTCCTGTGTAAAATGGGAAAACAATAGTACTTGCTCTCATAGGGCTGTGTGAGGGCTAAATGAGTTAGTGTATGTGTTTAGTACAGGGCCTGGCACATAGTAAGTGCTCACTAAAGGGCAACTGTAATTATTATCATTGTTGTATACACCTGGCCTGGCCTTTCTCAGGTAACTAGGTCCATATAAGAGACATAGAATCTCTTAAGAAATGACAAGGCTCTTGGCCAAAGCTAGTTTTCATTAAAGTGGTTATTTATGGTTCCCAGTCCAGAGCTCCACTGCCCTAGGCCTGCCATTCCTGGCCAGGTGCCCTCCTGTGGAAGCTCAGGCTGTCTCTAGGTAAATTGTGCTCTCTAGAGAAGCTTGAAAAATTGCAGAGTGGGAAGGTGAAGGAGGAAGTTAAGGGCTGGCAGGGATACAATTAACCATCAACATGCAACCCCTGCCACACCCCCATCACTGTTAACTCCCTTGGGTGTCTTTCTGTGCTTTTGTATAGCTCTTCCTGGCAACATTTCTACCTACTAATTGCTATTTCTAATGTTTATCCTCTCAGCTCAGTTAAATAAGATTGCTCTTGATTTTAATTTTAATTTTAATTTTAATTTTAATTTTAAGGGGACATAGTGGAGAACACTTGGAGTTCAGAAAGGAGGTAAGGGAGGTCATACAAGTTAGTGGGTATGAGAGGATTCTGGATATAGAAACAATTGACTACTGAAGAGCTGTGTGACCTAGGGCACATTACCTTATGTCTCTGAGCCTCAACTGTAGAAAAAGGAAATAGAGAATAATGGTTGTAAAGACTAAGTGGAAACCGCCTAGTACCATGTCTACTGCACAGTAAAGTGCTAAATAAACGGTGGCTATGACTATTATTCTGAGGTCCCATATGTGGAAACGGAAGCCCAGAGAGTTAAGGGGATAACACCTATGTGACTACTTAGTGGCAGAGAGCCTTGTGCTCCTTACTTTCACTATTAAACTAGGCCTGCCTCTTTCAAGCCTTTTATAGTTTCCTGTTTACAAATATTCTAATATACTAATTACAGGTCAGGCTTGTACATCAGGTATATTTAATACATTTAAATGTATGCTTCCCATATCTGTCTACCTGGAAGTTCTTATGAGCAACTTGAGGGCAGAAGCTATAGAGCGATGATCTAATAGCTGCTCAATAAATGTTAGAGGGATGTTTGCTAGCAGTTAACAACCTACTCTAGTTGTGTATGTCTTACATCTCCTATGTTTTATTACAAGCAGTATGGAAAAGTAAAATAGGTGCATTGAACTAATACAGGCCTGGTTTAAACTCTACAACTGGTACCTGGGTGTAAAGTACCCACCAGTG
>NW_006440619.1:452868-477479 GCF_000325575.1 Pteropus alecto | reverse complement strand
ATATATGGCTTCTGTTTGGCATATCCCAACTGCCAGCATCACTACTCTTGCAGTTTGTGGCTATTTTTAAATAAATAAGGGCTACTTGAACACAAGCCCTGTGATACTGTGCCAGTAACCTAGACAGCTACTACTAAGTGACTAAGAGGCAGGGAGTATATACAGTGTAGAGACGCTGGACAAAGGGATGATTCATGTCCCAGGCAGGACAAAGCAGGATGGCACAAGATGTCATCATGCTACTCAAAACAGCATGCGATTTAAAGCTAATGAATTGTTTATTTCTGGAAATTTCCATCTAATATTTTCAGACCACAATTGACTGTGGATAACTAAAAATGGAAAGCAAAACCACAGATAAGGGGAGACTACTGTGTTAGCAAAAAGTGTAGTAGGAGAATTTCCCTAAGGATTACTTTTTTCTTAAAGGCTATGAGGGGCCCAAAATATGCTATGTGGAGGAAATATAGTGCGGTTGAATCAGATAAGCCTGTGTTTGAATCCCAACTCCCTACATATTGATTGTGTAATCTTGCATTAAGCTCCCTGAACCTCAGTCTACTCGCATTAATGACAGTACGTGCCTCATAGCCTCGTGGTGAGGATGAAATAAGATGTGGTATGTAAAGCACACCATAGCATAGTACCTCATATATAATAAAGACTCAAAAAATGCTATTTTATGAATTAATGAATGTGTATTGTCAGTAAAATGGCATGAAAGAAGCTCTGGACACTCTAATATTTGTATGAGATTTGAAGGAAGAAGAGATAATTCCCAGTAAGAGTTGGTTAAACCACCTATCTCTTACCATGTAATACCTAATGTTGGAAACACTGGAAAATTGACATTATCAGAACAAACAATTCCTATCGAATGCATAGAAAGAAATCGCCGTTTCACAGCATAACCACACAGTTGCTAGAGCTCAGAGAGTCTCTCAGAATATGATTAAGTGTTGAAAAGGAAAAGTCATATGGAATAGTCAATCATGTCATCTCCTCCCAGACGGGTAGAAACAAATGAACCAACAACCGATGAACACAAAACAGAAAACCAAGTCAAAGTAGTTGAGAACTGATCATAGTTGTGACCTCAGTAGACTGAACCTTTGCTCTTAGCCCTGGGGTAGCCTGCCAGACTGGAATCTCTCAGGCTGAAGAGTTGACCCTGGCAGGGAAGTATGCTGTCACGATGTCACCACATGTCCTCTCTCCTCTGTATGAGTGGAAGGGACACTGAACATGATGGGGTGAGATCGGCTGCCAGCCTAGGATGCAAAAAATGCCTTTTCTCCTCTTTCTATTGCCCACTCCTTTCCCCATCCTTGTTTGGACATGCACGGGGAATAGTGTTCAGGATTCCTACGTTCTCTCTTTTTTAGTGTTTGGATTGGCTGTTCGCCAAGGCAATTGAAGAGCGTTTTCAAAGAGCAAGTGAGTTTGGGGAAGATCTCTTCTCCAATATTTTAACTCTCTGCAAATTAAAGCAGAGATCCCCTTGGAAAGAGCATAAAAGTGCTCCCAGGGCTTCCAAAATTAAAATCTCTACAAGACACCCAACAAGGTGGTCATTTTCAAGGGAATCTTACCCAGGTGTGGTAGCTACTTTTAAGAAATTTGAGAAGCGGCACATACGTTACATTTCTGATATGAAAACCACTCTGTTTCTTCTAAGCAACTGTTTGATGTGTGGTATTGCAGTCATGGGTGTAAAACTTCTGGTTTTAACCAGAATGGGTGATTTGCTCACAACTGGGGAGACAGGTAAATATGGCTTTGCTTCCTGGTCTTGTATCTGGCCCAGACATGCAAATTCTTGTCTGCAAATTTATTCTTCCCTGCCAGAATTCAATTGGTTAATGTAAGCAGCTGGCAGAGGTCTGTCTGTGGTTACAGTGAGTGCTGCATGGCTACGGGTAAGGACAACAAAAGGCTGCAAGTGTAAGGAGCCCAGCTTGTCTGAGGAGCAGATTACCTGGCTTACCAGTCAGAGAGGAAGCAGGCACTGGTCCAGAGCCAGTGTTGAAGGTGCAGAGAACATAACCAGAATAAACCTAGACAGGGAAAATTAGACGACAACTACCATTTGTTGAGCATGTACTTTCTGCCAGGCACTATTCCAGATCTGGGTATATTCTCTCATTTGATCCCAGCAAGAGCTGCACTTTACAAAAAGGGAGCTGCAGCCATGTGGAAAAGACAGATCAAGAGCAGGAACGAGGAACAGCACAAATACCAAAGCACCAGGAAGGCAAAGGAGTTGGAATCAATTGCCAAGCAAAATTCAGGAACCTGAGTTCTTTATAGTCATGGCAATTGGGATTAGGGGATTTGCATCCAAACCTCTCCACCTCTTCAGCTGACTCTCTTATTGGGCCAGCTCTGCCTGTCACACCTCGAGATAGCTGGCAAGGGCTGGTTTGGCAAGGACTGGAACCAGAAGAGAGATAGACAGGTGTCTGCAATAGATTCCTTTGAAGAGTACATTGAAGGCCATATGGTATAAAACTCCAACTAGCATGCTAAGTGGGAGAAGAGGATCAATGAGTTACAATAGAAAAATTGACACATGAATTTGAACTGTTTATACTTCTAAAATCAATGCTAATAATTCCATTTCGAACTAAGATAATCTGCTATCATTAACACCTGTTAGAAAATGCAAATATGCTTAAATCTCATTAGCAGAGACCCGTGCTTAAGCATATTGATGCTGCACTCAAAGCACGGGTCCTACTGAAACTAACACACAATAGAAGTCGCAACAGAACTCTGATTCATAAATTGTCTAAATAGTCTTCCCCCACAGACAACATTAGCCCTCATTTGTTCTTGAGCCAAAACTGTCCTTGGCTCTGATCAGTAGTTAGTGAACAAATGACAGTGTATTATAGCATCCTGCCACTAGAGTGTACAACTCCCACATGCATGACAAGCAACCATCTCTCACCTTCAGACCACTGTGCTTACAAACTGAAAAGTCCAAGTGCATGAAAAGAGTTAGACCCTGCTTGGTCCTTTGAAGGACTAGACTACATTTCAAAGGTGACATACATCAGAGCGATCCATTTACACTGGTTGAGCTGTGAAACAGAGTCAAAGGGGTTGGATGAGAACCTCAAACAATGACAACACAGTTGCATTCCCAGCTGTGTTAAATGACCAGCATATCATGATTGCCTTTTCACGCAAATGTCAATGACATAATCCTAACAGGCTGGCAGCTCTCTCACTGGTGTAATAAAACAATGACCCAATTATTTTAGAGGGCTGAAGCAGCATATGTGATGACTGGGTATGTTGTGCAGGATGCTGTGTGTGATGGATGGGGCACAGTAGGGCAGCAAACTGTGTGCCGAGGATTTGAAACCTGCCTCCCAAGCCAAAACTCCTTCCATTCATCTAGCTGGAAAAAAAATAAAGCCATTCAGTATGAAAGTTCCCACTTGTTCTCATGATGAAGGCCAGTTGGGAAAATGTGGCATAGCACTGATTTAAGCAAATTCTGTTTAAAAAATCAGCCGGTTTGTGGGTATTTGTTTATTTATAATTCCCCCCTCCTCCTCTCCCACACCCTGCCTCATTCTGCAAAGGATTTGAGATGGGATTTGAACACTGAAAGTTTGTTTAAATCCTAAACAGGCCCAGCTACTTTTTAGATTGACGACAAAATGAAACCCTTAGAATCAAGTGCCTTGCTCTATAGACACTGCCTCGGTTTTCCCAGTCAGAACTGGTCCCCCTTGTATCCCATGGTGTGAGGGACCTCTTGCACCAGAACATCTTTGTCCCAGTGCTACATTTTAATATAAACCAGGGAAATAAACATGAGCCCATAAGCCTGAGGCCTGAAAAAATAAAGGGACATGGATTCACTCACTTCCACACTCATTCGTTCATTCAACAAATATTGATTGGCGCCTGTTCTGGAACAAGCTCTATTCCAGGCATAGGAGAAGCAGAAATGAAGACCCAGTCCTTGCACTTGAGAAGCTCCAAGTTTAGTGCAAATTGTAGATGAATAAACAAGCCTCCTCACTATGGCATGATCAATGCTGCAGCAAAAGTATGCCAGAGGCTGCAAGGGGCAGAGATCATTTCATCCATGGACTCAGACTCTGATTGTCTTGAGTTCAACTTTTCATTCTGCCTCTCACTTAGCTGTGTGACCTTGGGCACTTTGCTTAACATCTCAGAGCCTCAATTCTACCATCTATAAAAATGAGGCTAAGTTGAATTGACGTCATTGGGTTATTATGAGGATTAAATGAGATAATCTGTGTAGAACACTTAGAACAGTTCTTGGCACAGAGTAAACACCCAGTAAAAAGTCAGATTTTTATCCTTTTTATCCCTTTTGTTTGATTTTTTAAGGCTGTCTGGTGATGAGACTCCAAGGACTGATTCTAAAACAGAACTGCTTTCAACAAACTCCTCCCTCTATCCTGAATTTTTTTCATTTGGAATGACACAGTTCTGTCATGATTTTTCCCTCAGCAACCATATGTCTGGCAAGAACCCCAGGGAGAAAACATTTCCCAGATGGTTTTGTTTATGTCAGCCTACTATGTGCCAGGCACCCCTCTAGATGAGAGGGACACATTGCCGAGCAATAAAGACAAGGTCCCTGTCCTCTTGGAGTTTACATTCCAGTGGTAGAGATAGACTATAAACAGATAAATATAAGCAGACTTAATTACCCAAAGAGGTTAATTCGATTAAGAAAATATTGCTGATATAAAGGAATATTAGTGAGAAGCAGGAGGTGACTAACTGTAACTGATCAAAGAAGGCTTAGCTCAGGATGTAACATTTAAGCTGAAACTGAAGAGTTAAGGAGAAGCCTCCCATGTCCAAAGCAAGAGACAGCAGTCCAGGCAGCAAGAACAGCAGGCGCAAAGGCCCTGGGGCAGAAGGAGACTTTACGAATGTTCCAGAAATCAAAAGAACAGTGTGGCTGAGACATACAGCCCTGGTAGGGAGGTAAAGCAGACAGGATTATTATATGCATTTTAAAGATGAGAAAATGGAAAGCCCAGAGAGATTAATGGACTTACCCACAATGCATTGCACAAAGTAGGTGCTCCATATGTTGTAGAATTCTCAGTCAGTAGGGTGGGGCTGAGGCCCCCAGCCTTCCAAATTCGCACTGTGATCCCACCGCAGCTAGGAATCAGCTACCCAGGAAGACTGAAATATACAGTCTTTTTTGTTGGTGAGTCATACACAACACGCATTAGAGTGTGGGGTCCAGTCGCCCCAGCTGCCGCCTGAGTGTAAGGGGCGGGAGTGGGCTCGGGCCCTGGCTGAAGCTTTTTAGCATGTTTATGATGAGCTGAAAGCACTCACTGCTTAATTTAAAATACTGCTCACACATACACATACAATTCAGCAGCTGGGGGAGCTGCCAGAAATTGAAGCTAAGTGTAGAAAATTGGAGGATCAGAAATATCAGGTACCCAGCCCTGTTTCCCAGCTCCCATGGGCTGTCTCTGACCCCATACAGTCCCATCTTTCCTAATAAACTCCCAGAGGTCAAGACATGGATGGGGGCAGCAGCAGTTGGGGGAAGGGAGGCCTCTGCAGAGCCCTTTGTGGCAGCCACAGTAGTTCTACATGGTCTTAAGCTCGCCTGACTTCCTCTCCATGCATACCTATTAAAATGGCCCTCAAAGCCCAAACCAATTCTCCTGGTGAAGTCTCCCTTTGCAGTCCCTCCCAATTCCCCCCATCTCCGTCTTCCTGGAAAGCTGACAGTTGGGAAAACTCATTTGGCCCTAATCACAAACTGTCTGGGCTGGCTGCTGATTTTTCCGGTGTGTGTATCTTGTCTCCTCCAACTACAGTGGGGCCCTCAGCACACATTTTGGAGAAATTGAGTTGCTTTCTTTTCTATTACCCACAGCTCATAGCACAGTAGTATGTACACAGTGAGAGTCCCATGTGCATTTGCTCATGGGTTGTATGATAGTATCATTTGAAAAGCTTTTTGGGTGGAGTACCTGCTCTTCATTGAAAAACAAGAACTTCAACTTGACAAAAACGTGAAAGCCCTCAGGTATATCCAGTTTCCTTCCCATTGCTTCCCTACATCCAGGGTACCCTGCCCACAAATTGAATGAACCTGCAATCTTCTCAAGCAAAATGCCCCACAATGTATCTCTTTGTTTATAATATCCCTTCTGAATGGTGGTCCCCTCTCCCAACTCTACCTATCTAAACACCAACTCACCCTTCTAAGTCAAATCCAGATGCTGTCTCTGCCATGGAACCTTCCCAGGCAAAATTCATTGGCTCATTCCTGAACTCTCATGGCACCCTGTGTCTATCTCTTTCATGCTATAGACTGGTGAGCTGGAATAACCTAGGTTCAAATTCCAGCTCCATCACTTCCCAAGGCAAACTCAGTTTTCCCTTCTGGAAAAGGGGATAACAACATGCCTCAATGGAATACTGGAAGCTGCCAAAGAAATAATAATATCGGCAGCCTATTCAGCATAAAACTTGGCCTAGGAAGCTCAGTAAGTATTACTCATCACAGTTGTCTCTGGGAAGCAGGGTGAAGTAATGATCAGGAGTGTGGGGTTGGGAAGCAGACACATTTAGGTTCCAGGCCTGGTTCCATCACTACCTGTGTGACCTTGGGCCAGTCACTTTCTCTCTGAGGCCATTTCCTCCTATGTAAAATGAAGTAATAATGGTTTCCCTGCCCCCATACTAGAAACTATCGAAAAGGTTTGAAGATATAATGTACGCGAGGTAAACCACTGAGCACAGGCCTCGTTGCATAAAAAATTGCTCATTCAGGTCTATATACCCCTACAACTTATAAAACTCCTTTAAGGGCGCAGACAATATATTATTTATCTTTTCATCTCTCCCTATCTAGCCTAGTCCAGAACCTCTGCAGCTGGCAGGCCCACAATAAATCATTGTGGAATTGAAAACCCAAACCAGATGTGTCTCCTCCCCTGTCAAATGAAGCTTTCAAGCTGGTAACTTGGGCCTGCTACCCCTTTAACTCCCTCCAAGCAAAGAGGCCACTATTGTCAACTGGGCTCTGGGGAATGAGGCAGGGTGGTAGAGAGGAATAGGCAGGACAAGCTGGGTAGGGAAGAACACTGCCTACTCCTGGTGACTACTAGCAAACCGCCTTTAAAAGGTGTTACCCTGAAGTCTCTGTTGAATGAAAAGAGGTGAGTTTGACTCCTGAAGTGACATACTAAAAGCCCTTCACTCATCCAGTGCCCAGCTGTAGAGGAAACCTGCCTCTTCCAAGCACGCACACACACACACACACACACACACACACACACACACACACACACACGGAAGTAAATAAAGGTGTCAGGAGAAAGCTCCTTTTTCCTTTAGCAGAGATGATGAAACTGAGGTTCAGAGAGATTTAGCTCTGAAATCATGAGATGAAGCTTCAATGCAGAATTCAGCTTGAGCCACAGGGAAGTTCTAACCACGTAGCACCCTGCCTCTAGGTTAGTATTGCTACAGAGGAACAGAGGTATATATTTATTCCCCCAACCCCTGCAAGATCCCTGGGAGCAGAACAGAGGCTTTACTGGGGAAAATGCTCCAAAAAGTACAAATTTGTTTTAAAACAGCAAAAAGAGGCCCATGTCTTCAGTGTTTCTGAGCCAAAACTCTGTAGACAGGACACAGAGAGTAGTATGCTATCCAGCACAGGGTCAAGAACATGGCTGTCTGGACTGTAACTCTGGCTCTTTCACATACTAACCTGCCTGACTCTGGGCAAGTGACTTAATCTCCCTGTACCTCTGTTTTATCATCTATCACAAGGTAGCAATAATAGTACCTCCTCACATGGTTGCCTATGAGAATTAAATGACCTGTTTGTAAAGCACTCACCATGTTCCTGGTGCATGGTAAATATAAAATGATTTTGTTTAATAAAAATAAATACTTCTGTTACTGTAGCACAACTAGCCTAGAGGCAGGGTTTCTCAGTGATTAGTGCTTACCTGCAGAGCCAGCTGAACTCTTCTTCAAAGCCCAGTCTCATGATTTCAGAGCCGAACCTCAGTTTTACCGTCTCTAATGTGGGAATAATAACAGTACCTACTCTAGAGACTGTTGCAAGTTCTGAATGAGATAGATAGCTCCAAAGTCCTGAGCACAGTGCTTGACACAGCAGAGTGAGTAAGCACCCAGCAAAAGCAGAGTACTCATCATATGAATCTTGGAGAGTGTTGCTTCCCATTTTTTGCCTCTTCTGGGTTAACACACGATATGTAGTTTTGGAAATCCTGTCACAATGAAGGAACAATTTCATTGTTTTGCCAATGAAATTCCTAAATATTTTATTCAAGAGCCAGAAAAAGGAAACATTTTTGGTCATTTCTAAACCATGCAAGCATGGGTTATCAGTTTCTCCACTCAGCTGCAGAAGTCACTTTGCAGAACATAATCAAAGGAATAAGTATTTTACTGTAAACAAAAGCCATCTTTGTTTGCTACCTCAGCTTTGAGAGAAAAAATATCTTAACCCAGGAGTTTGGAAAATTCTTGAAAGTTCTCATTTTATTCCAGCAAATCCAATCAAATTGGCAAGACTCCTGGCCATATGAACCTGAGTCAGAATGAGTTGCCTCTGCCCATCACCCTTCCCACAATACTCAGAACCTAGCAGGGTGCACTGGGCATCAATACACATCTGTTGTCGATTCCTCCATGGGAACCCCAGATTCCATTTCTACAATGTCACTACACTGCCAATACACTCTGAAAGCAGCACGAAAGAACATTTTGAAAACAGGAAAAAAAAAAAGCATCCAACAACTCACCACTTTAACACAACTCTTAATTGTGTGTGGAAAGTTCTCTTCCAGTCTTTATCCACGTGCAGACATATTTTTACAACACTGGAATCATAGGAAAAAACTGCAGCAGCTTCAGCCAAAAACCAGATACCATACAGCTCATGTCACTAAACTTTCTAACTGAGGGTTTTTTTCTTCCTTCATTTATTCCATTCATTCAGTCAGTCATTCGACAAACATGAATTTAACCAGGCTCCAGTGCTACGCTCTGGGGTGTACAGAGCTGGAGATTACTAAGTCACAGTCCTGCCCTCAAGCAGCTCCCCAGTTAATGGGGGAAACAGACAAGTCCGAAGAACATTATAGAACATTATGATCAATGCATAAATGCTATGAAAACACAGAAGAGAAACATTAAAGGTATATGGGAAAGGGGTGCAGGGGACACAGGAGACAAGGCAGAAAATATACATAAGCATAAAGTTAGAGGGAAGCAAAGTGTCATCAGGCAGCCAAAAATACTTCAAAATGGCTGGGTCATAAGCAGATGGCAGTGGCCACAGTGAGAAAGGAAGGAGGGGGCAAATTATTAAGATTAAAGGTTTCAATTTCATTCTGAAGACTGTAGGAGAGCTTCAAAAGGATTTTTAAGCAGGGAAGTAACATGGTACATTTTAGGAAGATTTCCCCAGTAACAGATTGGAAGGTAGATGGGAAGACATGAGCTAGGTAACGGGTACCATTTAGAAGGCTTTCACAGTAATCAATCAAGATAAGAAGGGTCTAAACGAATGAGATGCCTTCTTCATCTACGCGCTGCATCATCTTAGTAAGTGACTTAGTCTCCTCCTCTGTAAAGCAAGAATAATAATAGCATCTCCCTGTGGAGCTGTTGGGAGGATTAGGTGAAATACTGCATGCAAAGCACCTGGCATAGTGGCTAGTACCCAGAAGACACTCAAGACGTGTCACTTCCCCTTCCCCTCATTCCCTTTTCTTCCACCTCACCCTTCCTTAAAGGCTGGCACGGTATGGAGCATGGAAGTGGCCGAGGCAGGATTCTAACCCAGACAGTCTGACTCCAGAGGGCAGTGGAGGAAGTTTTAAAGTGCTGTTGTCAGGACAGTTACTTAGAAGGATTGTTTAGCCGAGTCAAGGGCCCAGCTGAGGTTGGAAACTCTGACTTTCAAGTGGGACTAATCAACAAAGTGATGGGATTTTCTCCAGCAGTGTTCCTCCATCTGGGTGTAAGCAGAGAGGAGGAGGCTGTCAGTTAAATTTATTCAGGCTTGGGTTTTTGCCTAGTGGATGTGTCAGAAAGACACAGGGCAAGGGAGTTAAGGATATAGACAAGATTCTGAAGTCTATATTCAGGATTTAGGTAAACAGACCTGGCTTCAAATCTCATTTCTGTCCTGTACTAGCTGTTGGACTTTGGGTAAGTCCCTCGACATCTCTGAACCCCAGTTCCTCATTAAAAATAAAAAAAAAGACAACAGTACCTGTGCCATAAAGTTATTGTGAGAATTAAATGAGATTACTGAAATGATGTAAGATGCTTAGTATGTGCCTGGCACATACATATTCATTGGTAATTTTTTCATCATCACCATCATTTTTAAGAATGGAGAAGGAAGGAAGAAAGGTGGGAGGTGCTGACAAGGTGAGAGAATGAAGGGAGTTCAAGAGCCTGGAGATCCTTCTGAGGTAGAAAGATGAGCTTTGAGGCCAGCGAGCAAGATGTGGATGGTGGGGGGTTCTGAGACGGAGCAGTTCTGACTGGTGATGAAGCATGGTATGGCTAGAATGGGAGTGTGTCCTGCACACGGATCATGGATGTCAAACTCACCTAGAATGATGTCAGGAGTTGGGATGGAGAAGAAGGCAGTGAGCCAGATGTCGAACTCTTCGGTGAATGGGTGAGTGGGGTAATTTGACTAGGAGGGGGTGGTTAAAAAGAAAGGTTGATAGGAGTAGAGAGAAGAGGGTGCTGTAGCCAGATGGCATGAGAAGGAGGAGCTCTTGGCCGAAGGCGGAGGAGTAACGGTCTGGAAGCAAACAGGGGAAGCTAGAGCACAGACCCCACCTCCCAGCCCTAGGGTGCCTGTGGTATGAGAGTATTGGCAATGTCCACTAGGGAGCGCTGCAGGCAAAGCTGTGAGTGCCTCGCTGGAGACTCGTTTCAGTACTTCCAGGCACGGAGAGAGAAGAGAACAGTATTATCTGAAGTTTATTTACGATGCAGGGAGAGAATTGTTTCTCATGGACGAGGGTGGGGTCCGAAAGGTACAGAGAAGAGTGGGAGAGGGCAGTAGTAGTGAAATAGATGAGTAAGGAGTGGTGGGGAATGGGAGCACAGAACAGAATGAGGATGGTATGGGAGAGGACAGATGACGCGCAGGGAGGCTTACATTTGGGCTGTAGCCAAGGACTGGGGGATGCGAGGCTTGGTGGGATTAACTGTCCTCAGATTTCCAAATGGAGATTTTTTTCGCCTTTACATCTTTTGTTTATTATAAAAGTAACATATGCTTATTTCAAACAAGTCTAATCATTACTGACGTAAAAAATCCGCCTCTCCCATCCTGTTCCCAGTGATAACCAATGTTGACTTTCTAGTCTTCCAGATTTTTTTCCTATAATGATTTTAACAAAAATCAGATCCTACTGTACTAATTCTTCTGCAACTTGCTTTTATCACAATAATATATTGAAGATATTGCATATCAGTATATAGATCTAGCTTTTTCTTATTTGCAGCTAAATCATCATTGTCAACATTATATGTAGTAGCAGTAGTAGTAATGACAATAACGGGTGGCAATTATTGAATGCTCTGTACCAGATACTGTCTAAATATTTCATATTTCACATGAATTTTCTCATTTACTCATGACGATTTCATACAGGAAGTAGTATTATATTTCTCATTTTACCGATGAGAAAAATTGAGGCACAGGGAGGTTTAGAAACTTGGGCAAGATCACACAAGGGCTAGAAGAGGAAGTCAAACCCAGGCTGTCTGGCCAGAGCCCAAATTCTTCATTATTAGCATAGTGAAGTTCAGCATGCCATTATTTGGATATACTATATTCAACTAGTCCTCCACTGAAGTCATTTAGATTATTTCCAATTTTTTGTTCTTTACGAATAATGTTGAAATGGATATCCTTATACATGGAGCATGTCAAAAGGATAAACTCCTAAACAAGAGTTGCTGGGTCAAATGATTTTTCAAGTTGATCTCCAAAAGTTGTGCTAATTTAGATGCACACCAAGAGTGAATATGTGTGCCTGATTCACCATATCCTGACAAATGCTGGGTTTTAGCAACCTTTTTTAACATTTTTTGCCAGTCTGAGAGGTGAAAATGACACTTCAATCATCTCAATGCTTTTTAATTTGCATTATTATTAATTATTACTGATGTCGTGAGAACCTTCTTATATGGAATAAGCTCTTTGTATCTCCTCTGTGAGTTGCCTGTTATTGTTATTGTTCTTTGACCATTTTCCTAGTGGATTGTTCGTCATGGTCTAATTGATCTATAGAAGCTCATTTATTCCTTCAACAAGTATTTTTGAGAACCTACTGTGTGCCAAGTACTGCCATAAGACTAGGAATATAGTAGTCAATAAGCAAAGCCTCATGAAGCCTTCATGAAGCTGACATGTTAGTAGAGGAAACAGCTAATAAGCAAATAACTGAATAATGTAATTGCAGATCATGGAGAATACAATGAAAATAATGCACTTCCTATAATGGAGCTCTTAAAATATTATTTAAAAAAGCAAAAACAAAAATTTGTCCACCTTCTGTGTTGTGGCTTTATCCTGGTTTGTCCTTTGTCTTTCAACTTTGCATGAGATATGTTTTACCATACCGAAGTTGTTCAGTTTTTCCAGTCAAATCTGTCATTCTTTCTCTTTATAGCTCTTGGAGTGTTTTCATGCTTTGAAAAGACTTTGTATCTCAATATTTAAAAAATATTTTTTATGCTTTCTTCTAATCTCTAACAGTTTCTATTTTTAAAATCTAAATCCCTGACTAAGCTGAAAATATTTTGGAATAAAGAGTGAGATAGAGATTCAGCTTTATTTTTTCTGACGGCACACCAGTTGTTAACAGTAAATGGCACCATGTATTAAATGCAAAAATGGTGAAGTGTAACCCACAGAAAAGAAGAGACTTTCCCAGTGTCATGTAGCAAATTAGTGGTTCCAGAACTGAGCAGAAATGTAAGGTCCCAGGGGTTTCTGACTCTACAGCCGCAATACACAACTGAGCTCACCACAGCTCCATCCCCTGGTACACTTGTACTACCTACCCTGACCTGTGTCAAAAGTCTGTAGCCATGGCCCCTTCCCTTACCAACAAGCCCCCTGACCTTTTGCTCAGAGATAGGAGTGAGTGACCCATGGCAGCCCTGCTACTTAGAAAACAGGCAAACACCTGCTACCTCATTGAGGCAGTTTTGGCTGCAGAGGGCTAAGGGCAGGGGACAGACATATTTGCTATTTAAGAATCGAAATAAGAAGTGTTGTTTTCGTTCAGTTGCTGATGGAGCAGCTGCTATTCCAGGAGCCTTCCAAAGGGGCTGCCTAGAATTATGCCAAAGTGAAAAGCTGGTGGTTTGGAACCCTCCGAAACTTGTACTGAGGCCCCAGCAAGAACAGGCTGAGAATCCAAAAGGTTATCGTGAAAGAACAAGTGTTTACACCACTTCCACTGAAGCTTGGCCTAATATTCCATTTTGTTTGGTGTTTCCTACACGGGCTTTCATTCTCCCTCCACATTTCCACAGCCGTGGACATTTTCACTCATCCTCCCCTAGGACATTTTCACACATCCCCTCCCGCCCCCAGGCAGGAAGGTGTCTCCAGGGAAAAAGAAAAGTGAAGTGGGAATTGAAGTCACTCAGGCTACTTAAGGTGACATTTTCTTTTGCTTCTGTAATTCTCCCCCCTCCACTTCCACCCTTGACCTATGGATGTTGCCATCTCCCCTTAAGAACTGGATCTCTGAAGGCAAGGCATCTCCTCCCACCCACTCGTAGCAAGCACCAGGGGCCTGGCGCGCAGGGTGCAGTTGGCGGCCTGGCCCACTTGGGGGCCAGCGCACCCCGGGGTATGGTCCGTGGCTCCATCTGGGGTGCGAACTCAGACCTTCTGCATGTAAAGCAGACATGCTAACCACTACACTATGGAGCCACCCCCAAGGTGACATTTTTTTAAAGCTCATGTTTCCCTCAGTTACCAGGGGATTTTTAGTCCAAGTGTTCGAACAAAATAGGTACATAATTGCCTCCATTATTTCATTTGGCTTTCCATGGCTAGACACAGTCAAACATACTAGTGAGTTCTTGTCCTACTAATCTTGTTGGGTAGTTTATTGCTTCTCTCCTAAACACTACAATAAATTTACTGCCTGCAATAAGGTAAAACAACCCTTGAGCATCCCATTTGTCCCCTACCTACAGTCTTAGTGGGCAGCCAGACTCTACAGTGAGATTTAAGGTCCTTCTTCCCATGCCAAGGATCTCTTCAACCAGTCACAATGATGACAGATATTCCCACAACCAATACAGTGGAAAGAAACATGATTTCCAGCTCCAGCTCTGCCATGACTTGCTGTGTGTCCTGGAGCAAGTCGCTGCCCCTTTCTGAAACTCAGCTGGCTTCCAGTAAAATGAGAAGGTCAGTCTGAGTGGATTCCCTAACCAAGCTCCTTGTCAAAATCACCTGTGCTACCTATTAATATACATATTCCAGGCCCAATTCCAACATACTGATTCAGAATGTCTGATTCCCAGCGATTCCACCGTGCAGGCAGGTTTGGGATCCAATGAATCAGACGACCTAAGAGTCACTTCCACTTCTCATATCAGGTGGCTTGATACCTCCCTCAACATTTCTCTATTTTATCTCTAAAAGAGGTGCTTCCCTTTACCCCCACCCCCCATGCAAATGGGGAGCCCATTCTCTCATAAGGAAGCATGAAGTCTTCAACCATTCATTTTTCAGATATTGAGCAGTCACTTTTGGGGACAGGACCCAGAAAGAAGGGGTATACTCATTATTGATGGAAAGGGCATCATGAGAGTAATAAACAACAGCAGCAACAAAAGGAAAACGGGGGACTAATCTGCCTGAAGACCAAGGCAGCCTGAGACCACACTGGGGACATGGGAGGCATTGACATACTGTAGGGACCACACCTGAGGCTCATTTTCCCTGGGGTCATCTCCGCCTTTGCCCAGGTAACACAATGCAAAGAGGTACAACCAATTTGGGAAACAGCCTTCCTCTTAGTTGGTCAGGCCTTATGCTTCTTAAGGTTGATACCAGTAAGTGAGGGTGTGAACCCAACTCTCTCTACCACTAGGACCATCTGATCTCAGTCCCTAGACCCAAGCATAACTCAAGACAAGAGCGCTGGGACTTGACATCAGGACACTTGCTTTGGAGAAAGCTGTGATCTAGGGTCCTCTTCTCATAATTAGTATCCTGCCCTCTTTCAGCAATCAAGAGCCCCCATCTCCTGCCAGTTTTATCCCCCCACCACTCTGCTGACCTAGATCCCTGACTCTCTAGCTCTGTGCTTGAGTCCACATTCAGTATTCATTATTCACTCACCCGCTATTTTCTAATAACCTACTCTGACCTGGCACCAGGTTATTTAGGCCAAATGGAAGCAAAACAGACATGATCCTGGCCCTCAGGAAACCAACAGGCTAGCACAGTAGTTTTCAACATTATTAGAATCAACACCTCTTTTTAACAATAAGTCTTTTTTGGTTGTAACCCTTTACTATCCTGAAATTAAATTCATAGATACTATAAACTATCCACATAAATGCAAAAAGATCAATAAATGTCCTGCCACATAAAGAAGAAATGAAAGCAATCCATAGCAAACTACTAGATATTTAAATATGTAAATGCTCACACAGGACTACATGGAAAGACTGAGTAGGGAGAGGCTTATGCCTTCACATAGAATCCCCATGCATTCAACAGCTACAAACACGAACTGATAAAGGGGTGTTGCATTGACAACTCTAATTCCAAAAGCAACATAACAATTGTTGACATGATTTTCTGAAATGGTGAACGACTCCGGATAAACCTCTGGGAAAAAAAGGTTGACCTTCCATCTCTTTATACAATACGTAGTTTCTTTAAAACTGTGGGGTTAGTTGGGAGGAGCAAAACGCTTTGTGCGTACACGTAAAATATTTATAGCATAAGTTTAGATAACTATAAATGGGTTTTTCACTTCCATGGAAGTCCATCAAAACGTTCCAAAATCGTGCCAGATGCTAGACTAGTCTTCATTTTGCAAGACTGTCCTGGGCATTGCTGGAAACCGACCATCCCCATTTTCCAACCCACTAAGCGACCTCATAAATTTCCCAAAAACCCCCTAGGGGGCAGTATTGCCTCAGTTGCCAGCCTCTGTTCTAGCTTTTCAATTAATTCCTCTAGGACTGGGGCTTTGTCTAGTTCTCCCCAGGTTCTCATCCACCTTACCACGGCCCTGGAATGGTGTCCCATATTTGCTACCACTACCCGATGAGACTTGTAGTCCCATCTCAGTTTGATCAGTTAGTTCACCTAGGCTGGGTAGAACTGATACTTCCATTTATGCCAACAGTTTAGATTTCAACCTGTTGTGTCCACTCTGGTTGCCCTCACTGAACTCAGCTCCAGCAGCTGAGTTTCCTACCCCATCCCAAGGGTGTTGCTACTTGCAAATACCAGCCATTCCACTCTACACACCAGCTCCCCTCCATCCAAGCCCCAGTAGAACAAGTCCAAGTACAGCCAGGTTGGAACTTGGGTCTCACCAGATTTCTGTGGCCTTTTGCCTGCAGTTCAGTTCCCTTAGGGTATTGAAAGAGGAAAGAATTATTTTCTGAAAATAGGAAGACAGAAAGTCGGCCATCCTCGTGGCTTTCTTCTACCAACCTTTAAACAACTTTCTTCTCAGCATCACACGGAGAGCACCGAACCATCTGAGAAGCCAGCCCCATTCCCTGCAGAGCGCTGTAGCCAAGAATATGTGCTCTGGAATCAGACAAACCTGGATTCAGATCCAGGGTCTTCCTCATACTGATGAAGGACTTTATAAGTTTCACTTAGACTCTCTAACCTCTAGTTTGAGCATCTAGAAAATGGTGATAATAATAGTACCTACCTCCATAGTGTCCTTCTAAGGATGAAATGAAATGAATGCTTATGAGATGCTTAGCAGAGTACCTGGCACATAGCAATCCCCTAGAAAATGATAGTTATTGTTGCTATTCTGAGAGTCACATGGTATACCGTGAAAACTTGCTTCAGCTGACTTTACTTGTCCTATTCTGCATGTTTCCACTTTATCTTCTAGACGAAGCTAGAAGTTTATGTGAGGCTGACCAGTATGGGTCTGCATCCTGTGTTGAAGTTTCGTCTAATGAGAAATATCAAGCTGATAAAATCTTAAGGACTCTATTCAACCAGACAACAAGAATGTACTTTTATATTTTTTCTGTCCTGTCTCATTCCGCAAAGAAAATTTGAGATGTAGTCATTGAGCAGAACAGGACTGGAAGCAAGATTAAGTTGGAAGTATACTTAAATATGGCACCCGCTTTCCTAGAAAATTCAAGAAGTGTCTGGAAAGGTGTCTGGTGAAGTTAGCTGCATGGTTAATCATGTCAAGCAGTGTCTGCACCACGCTGGAGCTTTTGGAGGAAAAGAGAAAAAAACACAATCAATCATCCAGGTGCCAAAGAGAACATTTAGCTACTGTGCAGAGACAGTATTAAAAAGTCATCTCAGTGCAAGCAGATTAAGGCAACAGACATTTTGAAGGTTCTAACCTGTTTGCTTAGCATTATGGAAGGGTCTTGAACAACCCAGAAACCACTGAAGGGAATATCCAAACGTTCATCAGTCAGTCGATATTTATTGAGCACCTACTATGTGTGGGGTACTACATAGCCTATAGAAAGCAGAAGAGTATAAGAATCAGTCTAGAACCTTCCCCTGAAGAACTTGCTATCCAACTGGGGAGTGGAGATGGGGTGAGAAGAAAAAAATCCCCAGACAAAGCAATAGAAAGCCCTTCAGCTAGGACTTCTAGAATAGACTAGCATTCTTTTAGTTGCTATAATTATAGTCTCACAAAATCAAGCAGACTAGATGCTCTGCTATTTGGTAAAAGAAAAAATATAGTCTAGCTTATTAAGGTGGCCATTTGACTTTACAAGGACTTATACAGAGTGGTTCAGAACCAGTTTTTGGTGTCTGGCAGATCTGGGTTTAAGTTCTGGCTCTGCCGCTTTACTAGCTGTTTGACCTTTCCCAGGTTGCCTGACCTCTTCGAGCCAATTTCCCGCTGTGGAGACTGAAGGTAATAACAGTACCCTCTTTGAAGTGTTGTGAGGATTAAAAGAAATACACTAAGTAAAACACTCCCCATAGAGCCTAGAACATATTCAATGTTCCCTAGAAAAGTAGCTTGCTATAATCACGAAAAGAGAGAAAATGACTGCCACTAGCATTGGCCAAAGACATCTAGAAATTCAAAGAAATTTCCAACCTCTCCCATTAGTAAAGAAGGCAAGTTCTACTCCTTGGAGCACTAGCATTCTTGAGGAAGAGATGGCCAGGCCTGGTAAGATGCTGAAGTAAAGAAAATATTCCTACAACAGCTCCTTCTCCCCCTGCCCCCACCCCAGGTTAATCTGGCTTTCGTGCTGCCACCTACATGCCCAGAAGGGGCTCCTTCCCACCATTGTGGAACCTCTCTGGGAGTGCTTGGTCATCCAATTTCAATATTCCTCTCTTTACAACCTCCCTTTGCAATTTGGCACCCTACATTGCCTTCCCTGAGGTATAGCAATATAAGAAAGGATAGAAAAAATGTAATGTAAACTTTTAATAAAGAATGACCTGTATGTGAAAACCTAACAGTGCTTCTTAGAAAATACATGTACACAAAATCCTACAAAAGGCTCTGACTCATGCTTGGAAGACGCGACAGACACCTGAATAGATTTTTTTCTAATTTAACTGGCAAAAATGTATCTCTGAATCTCCATCACAGTACGTACAGTTTCCACCCCAAAAGGAAACACTGAGGTTTATGAGAAATCATTATGGCAGTTTCCAACAGAATGTGGATGACAGAATTTGCTTCCGAAAATGCTACCATGCGTATTTTGTTGTTTCCTGGTTATTAATACAATACCTTTTGTCTCTGAGTCAAACGTTTTTACTTATGCCCAGAAATATTGTGAGTTACAGGAAGTCTCACAGCCTTAATTAGTGAGGAGTTTAACTTAATCCAATGGTTTTGCAATAACCCAGACTAAGTCAGGCCAACTCCCCACATTTAATGGGAAGTAAGAGGTCAGAAATGGCCTTTACCAACCGTGTTAGAGAAAAGGCACATGATGCACACAAACAAGGATGGTTCCCCAGAGGTAAAAATGACAGGCTGAGGTCACTGTAATTATCCACAGTGCTTTTTATATGCAGTTTCCTATTACATGTGTTACCTGTTGCTTTCAACTTTCTGTAATTACAGTTTCTTATAGTCAGATAGTACTCTTTCTCCTTCCTTTTACCAACCAGCACACTCAGGGGAAAGTCACTCCTGGCCTCTTGAGTTTGCCTGTGAGTATATTTTAAAAGGCAAAGCTTCTTAGACCAGCCAAATGAAACCGATTGGAAAGGCTCACCATAGAAACGAGATGCCTATTGCGTGTAATAGCTGAGTTCTTTGCAGCTCCATCCTAAGCACTAGGTCACAATTTTGGAATGAAAGAACCTGTAAAGGCCACAGATGACAGCAATGAAGATGATTAAGGGATTGGAAAAGACGATCCAGGAGAAAAGATTAAAGGTATTAGGATTATAAGGACAGTTTATTAGCCCCAAGAGGGGGGAAAAAATGAAGCTGTTCTTCTTCGCTATTAATGGCACAGAATAAATGAATGGCAGCATGAGGCACTTTAGGTTAGATGTAAGAAAGAACTTCATAACAAGTCTCCTTAAACACTAAAGGCTGTTCATTCTTCATTCCTAAACCATGGGTAGCATCCCAAACACATGTTGGACTGTGTGCTAGGCACTGGAGAAGTTCACAGGCTAATGAGGGGGATATACCAAATAGATCATTAAAAGACAGTAGAATGCATTCTATAATAGAAGGAATTTGGAATGCTTTGAATTTTTAAAAGGCAATAGGGTGCATGTATTATACATCACCTTCAGTGGGGTCTGAGGCAGCACCCAGTAATCAAGTACATTGATATTGCTGGAGCAAAAACACATGAATATTCATACAGGGTATGATATAAATACTATAAATAGCCTCATGCCTGTTTGAGTTTTGCTGCCAAATGAGTTTGCCATAAACTTACAAAAGCTTCTCAGTTTCAGAGCTTTTTAGATTTTGGAATGGTAGATAAGGGACTGTGGATCTCTCTAAAGGGAGTCTGGCCCAGCAGTAGGACTTGGGAATGACAGGGGACTTCTGGTCACAGGCAGAGCATGTGTATCTAATGTTCTAATATTTCCCAACTCTACTGTCTTGGTACCATACACACATTTTGAGGAAGATGCTGTGTGTGTGTGTGTGTGTGTGTGTGTGTGTGTGTGTGTGTGTGTGTGTGTGTGTAAAGCAGAGGGAACCTCTTCGTTGCTCCTCAGGTCAAGCCCACTTTTATTTTTTTATTTTTTTATTAAGTTTATTGGGGTAACATTGGTTAATACAATTATATAATTTTCAGGTGTACATTATAATTTGACATCTGTATATTCTACTGTGTTTACCACCCAAAGTCCAGTTTCCTTCAGCTACCATGTATTTGATCCCCTTTACCCACTTCACCCTACCCCTAACCACCTATATTTGACTCCCTTTAACCCACTACTTCCCCATTCCTCCCACAACCTCTACCCTCTGGTAACCACTAGTCTATAGTCCATGTCCATGAGTCTCTGTTTGTCCTGTTCGTTTATTGCTTTTAGGTTTATATCCCACATATAAGTGATATCATGTGATTTTCAACTTTTCCTGTCTGGCTTATTTCGCTTAGCATGATTATCTCGAGGTTCATCCATGTTGTCGCAAATGGCAGTATTTTATCTCTTCTTATGGCTAAGTAATATTCCATTGTATATTTGTACTACAGCTTCTTTAGCCAATCATCTATCATAGGACACTTCGGTTTCTTCCATGTCCTGGCTACTGTTCATAATGCTGCTATGAACATCAGTGTGCAAATATCTTTTTAGATATGAGTTTTCAAGTCTTTGGGGTAAATACCCAGTAGAGGGATTGCTGGATCATATGGTAGATCAATTCTTAGTATTTTGAGGAGCCTCTAAACTGTTTTCCATAGTTAAAGCCCATTTTTAGGACCTATCTAAGAAAGTGGCCCTTAGCAATGCCTCTTAGAGGAATGAACAAAATGGTCAATAAATGGTTTTTGCTATCGTTATCATGATTTCACATATTTTGCACCATAGTCCCTATGAGCATACCCACAAATATGCAGAATAAGCATCCTCTTGGGTTTGCAAAGTGGGGTGGAATCATTGTGCAGAGTACCATCTCTGGCTTTCCTTTTTAAGCTATGTTCTGTGAAGATCAGGGCAAGGAGAAACTGGCTGCCCTGCTCCCTCTCTCAACCTACTCCAGTGGATGGCAGAACTTGGTAAGGGATAAAGAAAACTGAACTGCCTACAGGGAGAAGCACCCGAACGCCTGGTTATCTGCATGGGGGAACACCCAATTACCCTCCACCAGCCAAGCAGCTTCACTGAGGGTCTATCCTCCCATCAGGGGGAACACCCAGTGAACCTTGCACCACACCCTTAGAAGTTGTTTGCTTCCTGAAAAAAGAGGGGGGCGGGGGGACGGTCCTTGAGCTGGTTCTCCTCTGTTCTCAATCAGAAAAAGGAGACCCCCTTCAGGGGCCATTTTCTGCTACCACCCACCCTCAATCATCACCTACGCCTAAAGCTCAAAGAAACTTTTGGCTTTAGACCCCCCAACAAAGCATGTCCTCCACACTGGTCCTCCTCTCTGCCCTCCGGGACTCTAAGCCCACATCATTTCAGGATGAGCTCAGCCTACAACCACTCCCTCCAAGGCCTGGCTTCCCAACCTTGGCGATTCCAAAGCACACATCTGCTGCAACACACAGGACCCACCCTAGGCAAAATCCAGCTGGGGAAACAGCCTGCAGTCCCCAGATTTCCCACACCCCCACACCCCACCCTTCTCTCGGGTGCTTCCCTCTCCTTTCCTCAACAGGAAAGGGTCTAATAAAGGAAGGTGCCCTCAGATATAAATAATAACCTTTTCTTATCCAGATGCCCTTGCCAGACTACCCCTTGCAATTGGACTCAGAAGAATCATGCACAGATAGAGTCTGTGTTATCACTCATAGACACAAAGGAGTTACCTGGGGAATGGGCAGGGGGAACCTTCTCAGTGCCCATCAAATTATGATGTGGGGCCACCAGGTCAGTCCTCACATTGTTTATGTAAGATGGACAATGGCAACACTCCTCAGAAGAATGGATTCTGTTTTCTGAATTCAAATCATGTCATGCAGGCAGATATCAGGAGAGAATATCTGGAATTGGAATTGACTTGGAAAGTCTGAAATAAAGTTTTGACAAAGTTTGAGGGTGCCAGAGGGAGGGGGTGTGGAAAAGGAGGGGAGATTTGGGGAAAAAAAAGAGAGAGACCTGTTGGTGAGAAGAAGGAAGGAGGAAAAAGGGAAGAAGCAGTGGAGGAAGAGAAACCTGGATGGCAGGTTGGGGGTGTGCCAGAGGACTAGTAAAACTAGATTTAAGGATACAGTTAATATTTTTTTTTGAGTGCTTATTTTGTACTGGACGCTAGCTGTGCTGTCTCACGTCATCCTCACAATCATCCTAAAAGATGAGAACTATTATTAGGTACATTTTACAGGGATCTATTATTACATCCATTTAAATATTATTGGATCCATTTTCTGAGGCTGAGGTAATTTGTGACAAATCAGACAATCAGTGAATGGTGGAAGTAGGATTCAAACACCAGTTGGTCTGACTCCAGAGCCCTCAACCATCTGAGGAAGGGGCCAAGCACCTTTTGGTTGTAGGAGGAACCTCTCTGGTGTATGTTGGCAGAAGTCCCCAGACAACATCCCCTTCACCACAACACAGAAGTACTCACACTGTTCCCATGGGGACCACCTGCTACTGGGATAAAGATTGCATTCAGAAAGGGTACCATTAAAATGTAAAAAAAAAAAATGTATTCTGGAGAAGGTTAGTACAGCACAAAAGTCAGGGGGAAAGCCTGCCCTATTTTAAGGTCTTAGAAGAGTTGAGAAGGATGAAGAACCCAGCAGGATGGTCAGCCTGTAGGAGCCATAACAGGGGTGGGGGTGGGTGACACTGTGGCACTGTGTCCCTGAGCTACATACACTGGGAGTCTGAAGACATGAAAGACAAACTTGACTTATGTCACTGTTTGATCCAGAGCTGGCCACACCCTCCATACACACAAACAAGGAAAGGAACATATATATGGTGCAGGCATTGGAGACCAAGAACCTAAATTCAAATCTTGGCTTTGCAACCTCCAAGGTATATAAGTTTGGTCAAGTCACTGCTCTGAATTTCCATTCCCTCTTCTGCAAAGTGTAGCTGGAAATAAGAACATTTACTTCAGACATGAAATTGCGTGTGAAAAAAAATGTTTAACACGATGCCTGGTACTTAATAGAAAGTCATTAAATATCAGGTTCATCTGCCTAGCTCTCACCACCTCTTGGCAGAAAAGAAAGGCCAAATTTAAAAGCCTTGGAAATAACCCCTGGAAATAAGTAAGGACTAGAACATTCATTGATTCATTCAACTTGTAAGCCCTGAATTCCTCATTTATGCCCTGGAAAGTCAGGTATGAATAAACTAGTCCTTGTTCTCAAGGAGCTCACACTCTAGTGGGCACAGGTCCAACACACTACTGCCATACAGTAGAATAAATTATACAATTTGGGGGGGGTGGCTAGTGGGGCACCTGAGGGCACTGAGAAAGATTCATGGAGAAGATAGTTGAGATAGAAGTTGAAGGACAAGTAGCAATTGTTAGGCCGACAAGGAAAGAAAATATATTCCAAGTGAAAGGAATAGCTTATGTTAAGGAACACAACATGGCAGATTTAGGTGGAGCTGGAACAGTGAGGATTGGTGAGAGATTACACTGGAGGAAAGTCATGAGGGACAAGGTATTACTGAGATGATATTGAAAATATATAATAACCAGTGTGGTATGGGCATTAAACACTTAGGAATCAGTGGCCATAAACCATAAGTAAGGCTACATTGGGGCCTCTAAACAAGAGATTCCTCATATTTAGAATAGTTTTAGCAACTGAAGAATTAATGTATTTGTTATTACAGTATTTATTACTGAGGTTTTCATGCAGTTTGAACATTTAGCCTGACAGTAACAGTAATATCTGGCATACAAGACACGTATACAGTGGCATATAATACTATTTCACAGAAGCAATTTTATGAATTGTGCCCATATCTGTATATAAGAGACTTTTTTTTACTATCTTGCCAGAAGTTAGATAGATTGTCAGGAAGGAAACGTATAGTATCTTTACAGTTCCCCTAAGCACACAGGCCACAGTCACACACATAATATGTCTCTAATAAATGTTGAATTGCTGTAATGAAGTCAGTTAAATTGAATGTCTTCCCTTTGAAATTCTATTCCTGTCAATTTTTTAAAAAGTTTTATCTA
>NW_006440619.1:446337-452850 GCF_000325575.1 Pteropus alecto | reverse complement strand
ATAATTCTAATTAACTCACCTCTTTACCTTATCCTATTCATTACCATTGCTAATAATGTCAGATATTCTTAGGCTAGAGAAGAAACATTTTAAAATTACCTTTGAATTCCATAGAGCTAGCTCCCTTAGTTAATTTCCTTCTGATTCTCTCTGACTCATCCATGGTCATCCCACACTACAGTCTTATGCTAGCATGGATTTTATTGTCTGACCTGTTATTTTTCTGAGCCTCCCAAGTAAGAGAATCAGTAATGCAGAGTAGCTGCACGTTGAGGTTATGTTAATCATTTATTTGTAAGTGAACCAGGTCACCTTTCACGTCAGGTCTCCTAACATGTCAATTTTTACACATCTAACATGAAATAGTCCAAAGAAATCAGTTCCATCAAGGTAAGGGCCTGCAAGCAAATCTTTGTTAAAAAAAATTAGTAAGAACAAAAATGACTTTTTTTCATCACATCTCAGTCCTAGCCAAATCAATGGGAGGACAAATTCAACATCATGTTTGTAAGAAGTGAGAGCCCATGGTTAGGCTTTGGAACCAGATCAGCCTCTGTTTAAATTCCAGCTTTGCCACTTGCTTGCTGTTGGCCTTAGGCAAGTTTTTTAACTTCACCAAGTCTAGGTAATTTGGAGATAAAAATACCTATCTTGCAGGGCTGTTGTGAGGACTAAAGTTAAAGTATGGAAAGTGGAAGTGCTTAGCATGGTACCTGGCAGCGAGCAGGCACTTAAGTGGTAGTTATTATTATTGTTACTATGAGTCCATTATAAAGCAGAAAGAACATGAGATCATGAGTCAGGAGCCCAGGTTCTGTTCTTAGCTATACCACTAATAAGACAAAGACATTGTCCCCTCTCCGGACCTCAGTTACTTTGTAAAATGAGCATATTTGCTGAGGGATGGCTATGTGTCTTATGAGTTCCACCACTCTCCTCTTTGACATCCACAACAGGCATCGATAATCAATCACAGGACTATTTCCTGGTGAGAAAACATGTGGATTTAGAATACTTCTCAAAACTGGGTCCCAAATAGCCTCTACTGCTCAGTTAAAGTTGGCAAATGAAATGAAGCTTATTCGCTTTCCTTGAATTCAGTGGTCTCAGGTATATGTTTCAGTGCAAACGTTCTATGGCTCTGTGGAAGAAATGCTCTCTGATAATGTTTGCAAGCCTACTACAAGGTAAAGTGAAGAGTTTCAGGTTTAGAGAGTGACTTCCTACCTAATGAGATGGAAACAAATAATTCAACCTATTTGGTGTAATGCAATAAGGCCAACCTGGATTTATGTCTATTTCTTCTGCTGTGTCCTACCTTGCTCTGTGACCTTGGGCAACTCACATAACCTCTTTGAGCCTCATTTTCCTCATTTGTAAAGATGGATCTAAGATGGTTATGTAAGATGTTAATATTAGGAGAAACTGGGTAAATATATAAAAACTCTGTATTGTTTTTGTAACTGTTCTATGAATCTAAAATTATTCCAAAAAAAAAAAAAGTTGATTTTTACAAAGTGGGCATAAGGACAACTACCTTGAAGACTGTGAAGAATAAATGAGATAAGGTATGGGAAAGTCCATAGTTTGGCGCTTTTCTTTTTTCCCTCCCAGGCATCTTCCTTCACCTACACATTCGATCTTGTAGAACACCTGAGGAATCAGTAGACATGCCTTCTGGACTGTGATGCCAGCAGGTTCACCTGCCTGACAGCATTGCAGTTCTGAGCCTTGCTACTAAGCCAAAGCCCTGCAAGCAAGAAAGTTAGGTTTACACTGTCCTGGGAGCCAATGAATGTGTCACACATTGCCAGAAAGCAAATTAGCCTGTCTGTCTTTGTTAGATTGTGTGTGTGTGTGTGTGTGTGTGTGTGTGTTGTGTGTGTGTGTGTGTGTGTGTGTGTGTAAGAGGGGTGGGGACACATACAGTTATAAGTGAAATAAGATGACTGAGTAAGAACTGGGTAGAATCTGGATAAGACTTGCAGATAGTTAAGGAAGCAGGTTCATGCCCCATCCACTTAGAATTCTTTTTCTTGTGGGCTTTCAGTGAAAGCACTGTTTATAGATAGACTCTGATGTATTCAAATAAGTTAGTGGGATAGAAGGATAAGAGGAGGAGTATATATTCAGCCATTAGGCCTATGCCGGTCCTAGGCCTGTTTGCCTTGGAAATCCATCCCTCTCTTTTCCCTTCTCTGCTCTATTTTGCAGCAGGAGGGAAACAGGGAGGAGAGGGGGATGAGTTGGCCCTGTGCGTGCTGTTTCCCAGACTTTGGTGGTTTGGCCAATGGAAAGCACTTGTAGGACATTGGAAAGCAGGAGGATGAGAGAATCCAAGGTATTTCTCTCCCTCCCTCTTTGCATCCTATGATGTCCCTAGCAGTGACTGTGTCTTTTGTGGCTCCGGCAGCATTGACCAGGTTTACTGTGGCTCCAGTTTCCATCAAGTGACCCAGCCCTTAGGTTTAGCATAGGAGCAAAGGAGTTCCCTGCTGTGGCTAATCTCTGAGCAGTCTCACTGTCCTTGGCTTGGCATCATCAACTGTGTAACCAATTCCCACACTGAATTCCTTCTCCCTTAAATATTCCATGGTTTCTGTTGTCCCAGTTGGACAGACTACTCTATCCTCCATTAGCAAACAGCAAGGATTTCCTCTTCCCACTAGCCAGTTTTCACTTTGGAAAGTAAGACTCTGAGAGACTTATCTGGGAAATCTGGGTGGGAGATTAGGAGAGTGGAAGAGCTCTGGAGAATTAAAAATGGAGATCAAGCTCAGGAGAGCTCAGGCACCTAAGAAGTCTCTGAAACTAGGAAAGAGCAAGAACAGAAAAGCAGTGGAGCTAGTTTTGCTGATTATGGCCTTTGCCCTGTCGCAGCCTGTGGATGCTCTGGGCATCTTCTGCATTGACAGAGAGCAAGGTGAAGCCTAGAAAGAGAGGAGAGATGAGCACCCCAGCCCCCGCTGCCCCTGCCAATTCAGCTCCAGTAACATGGAAAGAAAAGCTCCAGGGTGTGGCTGGCCTGCCGATGGGTGGCAGCTACATTCCAATCAGATGCAGGAGAGAGAACAAACCTTATAGTCCCACTGATCACATTACTCAGGCTGTCCCAATGGGCCATGATTGAACTGTCTGAGGAAAAGAATTTGCTAGAGGCTGAGTGACAAGGGCTTCAACAGCAAAAGAAACCACACAGGACTATCCCCAGGCAAAGGGTCCCTTCACTTAATTTTCTTGCAAATTATATTTGGGGCTGTATAGACCCAGCCACAGTACTGAAGTTTCATTTATCAGCCAGTAATTGACTATGTGACCTTGTAAAACAGGAAGAAAGCAGTCTGACCCCTGCTTACCTAAAAAGACACATTGCGAATACCCAGTACACATCGAACTGTAATTCCAGCTCAGAGGAAGTACAAGAGCAGATGCCTGAGAAATACTTTCTACTGGGGGCTGGGAAAGAAAGCAGAATGGTGGAAGTACTTTGTAGTGCTCAAGAGCATAGTTTTAAAGAAATTATTGTTGGTTTGGTCAGGGGCAATCATCATATTGTCATTGTATATTAAAATATCCCTAATTTTCTGAGTTGCATAATGAGGTTTGTAGAGGTAAATGATATAACGTCTGGGATTTCCTTCAAAATATTAAGACAAAGCAGAAAGGAAAGGAAGATAAATAAAGCTAACATGAAAAATCACAATAGCTGTTGAATCTGGGTAATAGGTACATAGGGGTTCATTATACTATTCTAGAGAGAAGGGAATGATTCCTAGAAGAATCCTCCTTTTCAAGAGTAGTGTGATTTGACTATGGTTTTGTTTGTTCATTTGTTTTTAGTAAACACATGCTGAAAGTTTTATTTAACTCATTTACGAGGACCCAGTAAGGTATCACAACCAGTGCAAAGGAGAACTCAAAATAGCACACATTTGTAGTCAGTTAAGGAATGCTAAAATAAATTCCCAAATAGGTGTAGAACAACAACAACAAAAATCAGTCAATATTCACAGCAATAATCAATTGTATTCCACCAAACGCCAGACCTGTACAATCCCCAGAGCCTTCAGAATTACACTGAGAGGATATCTGGTCATTTCTTTGCTTTTCACAGTTTTTTTCTACACTTGGAATCTTCAGAAATGTTGGAGGTTCTTGACCTGACCATTGCTTTGAATGGGTGGACTGATGATAGTGGGAGTGTGGGGGCGGGACTTGAAGCCTAGTTTCTGCTCTTTCTAGTGGTGTGGCCTTGGGCACAGTAATTTATCTCGCTGAAGTTCAACCTCCTTACCTGTAAAATGAAAATAAGAAATCTGCCTCATATGATCATTGTGGGGCCAAGGATGAAGCTCAAGCACCTGCTACTTGGTAATTGGTCAACAATCATAAAAACCAACATTGAATGGGGGTCTGCTCTATGTCAGTCACTGGGATAAACAGTTTACATGCCTTAAATCATTTATTCCTCACAACCACTATGAGGTAAGTACTGTCATTAGCCCCTTTTATAGGTGGGAAAAGTGAGGGTCAGAGAAATTAACTGGCCCAAAACTTCCCTGCTAAGTACAGAAGGTACCAGTGTTTGAACCCAGACAGTGGCTTTCATGACCAGAGTTCTTATGTTCTTCACTGCCTCCCTGTTTTTATGGGAGATGTGGCCTCTGGTCAGAGCAGTCCCAGGAATAGAGGAGAAATATTTGCAAACAGTGCAACTACGGCCTTGATCCAGGAAGCAAGTTTCCTACAAACACATGCCCCTGTAAAGAAGTTTCAGAGGGGAAGCCAAGGCCCAGGTCCTTGCATGTGTTATACATGTTTCCAGTCTTATGCTTCCTAATCTACGCACAACCCCCACCCCAGCTTACACCTTCACGCTCATACACACACATAACATCAAATATTTTGACTGATGCCTCCTCAGTGCTTCCTGGCCTTTTTAACTTCATGGAATACATAGAGAAGTATATTTTTAAGTCCCAAGAGCCCTTGCTGTCCCAGACCCCTCCAAGCCCCTCCGAAGGTTGAAGCAATCAATAAATTGGTATATCAATTGATATACCAATTGGTGTATCACTATGCTATAACTCACAGATACCTTCTATATACTCTAGGCACAATGATCTGACTGTAAGTTTCTGATCAAACACAGACTAAAAAAAATTGTAGAAAGTTGAACACTTAAATCTTTGACTACATTTTAAGCTTTGAACACCATTTTCTTCCACTTATATTTGAAGCTGGTAGATGAATAATTGCCTGATATTTAATGTGAGCCCATACATTTTTAGACATGTTATTTTAAACGTCTAATCAATATGAGTTCATTTGTCATTCTTTTCTACAAGCATGGCTCATCATAAACTCATCTGTGATTCATAAGAATATAAAAAATACTTCCATGGGAATTTTATCTTAATTCAGAATTATTGGTCTTTCTAAGTGAAACATTATGTGTTTGTACTTCTAAACAGATTTCATTGATAATTGTTCATCAGAGGAGAAGCATATTTTTAAAATTTTTTCAGTCTTTGATAAAATCATGGGTAAAAACTGGCCATATCTGCATGATGCCGATAGACCTGAATGAATAAAAAAGGAAGAGATGATATTGTTCAATGACTAGGCTGTTTGGTCCATGGACTACTTGCCAACTTCTGTGTGTTTGGTGTGAGAGTATTTCCTTTTCATTCACATGTTATGGCTTTGTATATGTACATGTCTTCTCACTTAACAACTCGGATGCCTCTTTCATGAGGGAGTGTATAGAAGCAATGAGAAGTTAAAACTAGACAGGGTAGGACAAAGGGAAAATTGTGACAGAAGACATTCCTAAAATTGTTCTGCCGCTGCCATGCAGTTGTAGCCCGAGCAAAGGAATTTGCAAATTTTCTACATTAAAGCACAACTGAGGCTGCAATGATAATGTAGAAAATTATGGTTACTATAAAAAACAAATCAGAAGGGGAAGACAAATCATCAATATTATACCACTTATCAGAAAACTATTTAGACTAAGTCAGTTCTTATTAATCCATGTTCACCATAGATGAATGTGGTGCCCCTAGGCATGATGATTGGGGAACAATGACTTGCCCATGAATTCAGCAGTCCAGGGCCAATGTGGCAGTCATGTGTACTCTTAATACACTATTTAGTTGTAGCTCCGAATTGAGTTTGTGGACATTAACAGCTTTCATGTGAATGTGCAGAAAACCAAACGAGAGGATTTCATTCTATAAAAGCGAACCCAGAAAAGCTTAGTAGAATCACTGAAAAGCAGCACTAAATAGCAGAGCTTTCATAACACATTTTAAAATTACAGATCAATAGAGAGTAGCTTATAATTGTAGAAGAGAATAGGTAAAGAGAAAAAGCTTCACAATGATTCTCTCCACTTCCCACTCCATAGTGAATCCATCTCCTTTTGAAGTTGAGATTAACCATGTTCCAGTTGACAAAAAGTAGATAGAAGAGAGTGGCAGCCAGCTACTGTTCATGACTGAGGCTGGC
>NW_006440619.1:444710-446312 GCF_000325575.1 Pteropus alecto | reverse complement strand
CTGCACAAAAGGTTTACAAGGGGGAAAGTTTCTTTCTTGAAAGACATTATAGTCGAAATCTAGATGAAAGACCAATTTCACCTTGACTTGACTGATAAGGTTGTTTGACTGGATTAATCAGAAGCTTGGCTAGAGTGACCAAACAATTCGGCTCAATCCCTCCTGAACGACTCAACAGAGCCATCTCTATTGTGTTGGATGTCAATAATTGTGATTTCTATTTAGCCTTGTGCTTTTGGGGCCTACAGCAGTGGAGAAACCCCTGAGACCTTTAGGGCATGTTCAGTTCACCTAGCTTCAAGATATATAGATCTTATTTCAAAATAAAAAATTAAAAAGCTACATATGAGTTTTTATTTCTCAAATATTTTAGCTAAAAGTAGTGCTAATTTTCTCATTGTCATTCTTCTATGCAATCAAATAGGTAATCAGAGTTCTTAGAATACATATTTTCCATGTAATTAAATATTAATATCACTTTGAAAAAAAATAAGACAGAAAGCTTGTAAATATTTTTTCTATTTTAAAACTGAAATTGACCCTTGTATTTTTTTTTAAATAAAGCTTTCACACAGATCTATAAGGGACCCCACGTCATATATATTTATGTAGCTTGTAGAAATCCAGCAAGTATTAATTTGATCTTAAATTCCATCAGCTTCTTTTCAAATGCTTCTTTATTGTGAGCATGTGCTTTATCTATATATCAATGTAGATATGTTGTGGCATCCTGCTACATACAACTTGTAATGTTTCTCCATTGGGTCAAGTTTGTATTTTGTTCAAGTGAAAGAAAAAAAAAATTTTAGCCAGAACCTCCATCTTCCAGTAATTCACCAAAATGACCAACACAACGGGAAGGAGGAAAGGCACTTGCTATATGTTCTCTAGGCCTTTTAGAAAACATTGAGTTGTTTCTTTGGCCACATACATGCAAATCTACAAGAAAGGTGGTATCGTAGACATCAAGGAAATGGGTACTGTTCAAAAAGGAATGCCCCACAGATGTTACCATGGCAAAACTGGAAGAGTCTACAATGTTACCCAGCATGCAGTTGGCATTGTAAACAAACAAGTTAGGGCAAGATTCTTGCCAAGAGAATTAATGTACATATTGAGCATATTAAGCACTCTAAGAGCCAAGATAGCTTCCTGAAATGTGTGAAAGAAAATGGTCAAAAAAAGAAGGAAGCCAAAGAGAAAGGTATTTGCGTTCAACTGAAGTACCAGCCTGCTCCACCCAGAGAAGCACGCTTTGTGAGAACCAATGGAAAGGAACCTGAGCTGCTGGAGACCATTCCATATGAATTCATGGCATAATAGGTTTTAAAAAAATAAAATAAAAGATTTCTAAAAAAAAAACGGTAATGATTAATTGGGGGAACAGACACTTCGGTGTTCTGTGGTAAACAAGCTAACTCAGTGTCCTTGGTAAAATAATACTTCCTCTTAGAGCCAGGAATCAAATCAACACAGGAAATGTCTATGCTTCTTAGCCTATTCATTCCAGTTAGAATCATGATCTACAATGACCTGTCTCTTTCCTTCCTTCCTTCCTTCCTTCCTTCCTTCCTTCCTTCCTTCCTTCCTTCCTTCCTTCCT
>NW_006440619.1:419745-444628 GCF_000325575.1 Pteropus alecto | reverse complement strand
TCCTTCCTTCCTTCCTTCCTTCCTTCCTATCAAATCAAGTGGCAGAAATAGAACAAAATCCCAGACCTTTTGACTTTCAGTACAGTGCTATTATCATTGTTACCAGAGGCCTCAACCACTGATAAAAATGTTTGGGCACTTTAATTCAAACCAATGTTTCTCAAGCTATATTCTACAGAACACTAGCCAGCATTAATAAAGGATTCTTAGTCAACTAAGTCTGAAAAATAATACATATTCTATTTTCCCTTGGATATTTGCAGTACATGTTAGTATTTTAAAGGCTATAAGAAGACGTACAGTAAATAACCCTGCTTAATTTTATTTAACTCAAAAATTTCCAACTTTATTTGAGTATGAATCTTTTTTTTTTCTCATTGAATGCCTATTAACATCTTAAAGGGTTCCATAGTGTGTAATTTGGGAAACATTAGTAAAATAAATCAGAAACATGTTGATTAAACTGTACTTATTTACTATGTTTTCAACACTTATGCTTAAAGAAAATACCACTGGCACTGGAATCCAGGCCTTCTGTTTTCTTGGCCAATTCACACTCTCCCCACTCATACAGCACATGCTTTCCCCATGGTCTTTTTTTCTTCTGGTTGCTAACTATTGCTCAAGATCTCTCTAATTAGCTACTCTCTTGAGACAACAACTTTGTTAATCTAAGGCAATAGTTCTTAAAGTGTGGTCCCTGGATCAGCAGAATCAGCATCACCTAGGAACTTGTGAAAAATGCAAATTCTTCTGCCCCACTCACTTCAGACTTATTGAATCAGAAACTCTGGGGCAGGGCACAGCAATCTGTGTTTTAATAACCTTCCAAGGATATCTGATGCACACGTGGGTGTGAGAACCACCGATCTTCTAAGGCAAGGCTTTAAACCATTTTTGCTGCATCTGCTTTTATTTCATCTTTCCTCTTATCAGTCAGGGAACAGCCTAGATAAAGTAAGCTACATCCCAGTGACATGTGCCTACATAATAGTCCCCTCCCTGCCCCCTCCCTTAGATCAAAAGATCAAAAGACAATTTCTTTGGCAAACAAATTACTCATTTTCTCCTTTGACGTACTCAGCTTAGGATGAAAAGCTTTGCATGAAATATGTAAAGATTGTCCTTTAGCCAGCCTATCCACACCAATCAGCTTGCCCCTCCAAGTCGTTGTAAAGCTGAAACTTCTTAAAGGTAACAGACATATTTGTCTCTGAAAAATAAGTACATTTTACACACCCAGATTTTGAAAAAAGGTTAAACAGTGGGTTCTTTACAATCCTATTGATGAATAAGCCAACAAATGTCTTCTGAATGCCTATTAAATGCAAAGCACTATGCTCCATGTTCTGAGCTTTCATAACAGAACATGATGTGGGCCCCTTGCACTCTGGGATGTTACAATGCAGTTTGAGACAGGTAACTATTATATCAAAAACTGTCCCACAACATCAAGTAGAAACCATAAAGTGCCAGAACAATGCTACTAAACAATATGTATCAATACTAGAAAGGTATATTGTTGAAAGAACATTGAGAAGCAGAAAACATAGGTTATAGTTCTTCCTCTTCCACATAATAGCTCTGTAACCTTGGGCAAGTCATAGCCTCTATGAGTTTTAATTGACATTCTGTAAATTAAAGGTAATAAAACCATACACGTCCAAAGGCAAGGAATGGAAATAGATGCATGCTTGAGGTAGCTTTCAGTCTAAGATCTATGTTTCTAGAAGATTTCAAACTGAAAAGTCTGCAGGTGCAAAGCAGGAGTGAATTCATCAATGGTCCTAGAGAGTGCCTGCTCCAACCCAGAGTTGTCAGGTCTTCTAATTTTTCTAGATAAACAGAATACATATTTTATGTGACATTTGCCCATTACAATTTTTGCAGCTAATTCTTTTTTTTTTTTTTTAGTTGAACCAAGCAAAAATGTGTCTGTGAGCCAGATGTGGCTTGTTATATTGCTAATTGGTAACTTCAGGACTAAACAGAGGCTACATAAGTCTTCCTAAAAAAGATAGAACTGTGGGGAATTTTGCTGAGGTTGAAATGAAATGGCAATATCAGTTTAATCATTAAGATGCCTCACTTCAAATAGAGTCAATATTTTTTTTTTTATTTTCTCCTCAAGACTTTGTTTAGTATTACACAGGCATGGCTGCAGTAAATTAGAGATGACTTAGATCCCTCCTTCTTAAAGCTTCCCTGGCCACCCCATCCCCAAAGTTCTCTCACCCTCCTTTGAGTTCCTGTAGCAATTTTTTTCCATGCAATTCATTTGGCAATTAATCACATAGTGCCTTGTGGCATCTTTTCTATTGTGATCTTGAACTGCTATATCAACATGTTATAATTATTTAAATTCCCAAATGTTTGCATCTTCTTTTCCCTCTAAGTTAGTAAGGTTTTTGAGAATAAAGGCCAGATCTTACTCCCTACAGAGCCTGGCACAGAGTAGATTAATCTGTTTTGAATTTAATTTCAAAGGACAGTAGTAGAGAAGGGTTGTGTACCTAAGGGTAACTCTCAGCTGGTTTTTAGATCTCATCCTCTTCAATGCAGTCTGTACTCTGTATCATATGTGAGCTTGTAAATTTCTATTTAATAACAATAGCTTCAAGAAGTGAAAAGTTAACATGCAGAATGAGAGAAAATATTTGCAAACATATATCTGACAAGGGTATAAAGAACTATTACAACTCAATAATAAAAAGACAGCCAAATTTTAAAATGGACAAAGGATTTGAATATACATTTCTCCAGAGAAGATATAAAGATGGCCAATAAGCTCATGAAAAGGTGTTCAACATCATTAGCCATCAGGGAACTGCAAATCAAAATCATGAAATACCATTTCACACCCTCTAGAATGGCTATAAAAGTCACAGATAATAACAAGTGTTGATAAAGATGTGGAGACATTGGAACTCTCATTCCCACCACTGGTAGAATTTAAAATGGTACAGCTGCTGTGGAAAACAGTTTGGCAGTTCCTCAAACCATTAAACACAGAGTTACCATATAATCTAGCAATTTTACTTTTAGGTATATACCCAAGAGATATGAAAACATATTTTCACACAAAAACTTGTAAATGAATGTTCATAGAAACATTATTCATAATAGCCAAAGGGTGGAAAACAACCCAAATGTCACTTAAGTGATAAATAAAATGTGATATATCTATGCAATGGAATACTATTCAGCATTAAAAAAGAATAAAGTGCTGATACATACTACAACGTGGATGAACCTTGAAAACATTATGCTAAGTGAGAGAAGACAGTCACGAAAGAACACCAATTGCATGAGTCCATTTATATGAAATGTCCAGAAGAGACAAATCTGCAGAAAGTGGTTACTTGGGGCTGAGAAAGGGAGGCATCGATGAGAATGGCTGCTAATAGGTACAGGGTTCCTTTTTGGGGCGATGAAAATGTTACAAAATTAGATTTTGGTGATGGTTGCACAATTCTGTGACTATATTAAAAACCACTGAGCTGTAAACTTTAAACAGGTGAATTTTATGGTTTTATAGTATGTGAATTATATCTCAATAAAGTTGTTAAAATAATAATAGATAATATTATATAGCACCTACTGTGTGACACTCTTCTGAGTGTTCTGTTGTATTAATTCATTTAATACTCACAAAATTCCTAAGAGGATAGTACTTTTATTGTCTTTATTTGACCAATGGGGAAATGGAGTTACACAAACATTGATTAGCCCAAGGTCTCACAGAAGTAAATAGTGGAGGTGGGCTTCTAATCCAGGCCATCTGCTTCTAGAGTGCAATATTCTTCAATATAATGCAATATTGGTCTTAAATAGCCAATGCTTGTCATTTCTCCATAATTCTGCTGGAACTATGATGGAGAGAGTCTGCACAGACTTGGACTATGCTAAAAGTGAGTATAGTGAAAGTTAATTAGCAAATAAAAGGGAAGAGGCTACAGAAGACGCAAGAGGAATGCGTTTATAGACATTCTGGCTCCAGAGTAATTTTGCAGCTCTTTCTTCTGCCCATCACAGGAAGAGTATGTACCCTGTACCTAATGAGGGACTGTGTCTGGTGGCTATATGTGGGGTTGGATGGTGCTGTAGTAATCTTGACAGAAAGGATTTTATAGTGATTCAGTTGGCCATGTCTGTCACTTGCTAGAGGATGGTACCCCAATTCAGAGTGACCCATGAAATACAATGAAGATGACTCACATTTTCTTCTTTATTCCTAGGAGTAAATGGAGTTATCCTGTCATCCTGGATCCCCTAGATACCCAAGTTTTGGAAGATAACTAGGTTCATTTACTCAAGTGCAAGTATTTATTTATAAATGCAAAGGGATACAAACTCGATAACCCCAATCACTTAGTGAATGTTTACCATGGGCTATGCTTTTTGTGTACTGATTTATTTAATTCTTAAGAATCTCTATGAGGTAGGTACTATTATTATCATCCCCATTTTACAGATGAGGAAACTCAGCTCAGGGAGATAGAGATCTAGTGCTTTCCCCCCTATAAAATAGTGTCTCCAGCAAATATTTAATGAGCCCACACTCATACAAGGCACTATAGGGAAGAAGGTAATACAAGTGTCCTGTCCTCAAAACACTTATAAACCAGCTTATGAGACAAGATATAAACACAGCAAAAGTTATATAATGCTATAATAATAATGTAATCATAATATAATAATACAGGTATATTATACATATGAGTATGCTACATATTTATAGTAACGTAACATCAGAAGAGATGATGATGTCTACTATTTATTAACATTTACAATTTGACAGGCTCTTTTCTAAAGGCATTACAAGGATTATCTCATTTATTCTACTTTTATAGATGAGGAAACTGAGGCAAAAGGAAGTGAAGTAATTGGCCCAATACCCCATAGCTTATAAATAACAGAGTCAGGACTCAAACCCAGGCAGTATGCCTCCAGAGCACATCCAATAATATTACATAGTATTTCCATAGTATGGTACTATAATAAGGGTATAAAAATGTTATGGGAGCCCAGAGGAGAAGACTTTTAATTCCATCTGGGGCAGTCAGAAGAAATTTCCCACAGGATGCAATAGTTGTGTAGGGTCTTAAAGGAGGGTAGGAATTTACTGGTGAGATAAGAGGAATAAGAGTGTTCTGAGCAGATGGAACAAACAGCATGTGCACGAATTTCTGCAAAGACTTAGTTTATCTAAGGAATGTTGAAAATTTCAGTATGACTGGAGTCTAGAAAATGCCAGGATTGTGAAGGGGTGGGGAAAAGTGGTGAAAATTGAAGATGAGACTGGAGGAGTAGGCTGTGTAATCAAAGAGTGAAGGGTCTTAAACACGGTAGAAGACTTAATAAAAATGAACTCAAATATGATATCTACTATGATATCCCCCCCCTTTTTATTTATCTCTGATTTTTAAAAGGGTACTCTTTATCTCTCCAAGCTTGGGAAGTGAGCTTTGCTAAGCAAAGATAAGGGTTCTTGGGAGTAGGAGGGCTTAAAGGGTGTACTTAGGAGATGCGCCATGGTGCAAAAGACGATTGTAATGAAGAAATATCCTGGAAGAAAGAGCTTCATATATTTCATTGAAAGGAGGATAGATACCCTTTTCAATATACCATTAGGTTGAGTGCAAGCATAAGTTACCTACTCAGGATGGATGGATGGATATATGATAGATAGATAGATAGATAGATAGATAGATAGATAGATAGATAGATAGATAGATAGATGATAGATATATGCATGCATATATGTATATATACATATATAGGTATATACACACCTATATATATTGGGAAGAGGGATGGTTCTGAAATCAGGAGGAAGAAGCTACTGGTTGGCTTGTTTTAAGGGTTTCTCATCCCAGACATAGCTCCTTAGTCACTCCTTCATCTACAGGTCTAGGGCACTTTTTTAGTTCCTTTGCAACTTCACTCTGCCAAACTAAGGGAGTTCTACTATATCCTATAGGCAGTGGACTACCATAGAGGATTATAAGCAGGGAAGTATTAGGAGGCTCAGACTTGAGGTAGATTGAAGAAGTAGAGGGAGGAAGAGACTAACTAGAAGCAGGAAGCCTGGTCCAGGTGAGAGAGTGCATGGAACTTAATTCATAGTGAACCTGTCAGTGGGAGTTGGGAAAAGGGCCTTGATTCAGGAGAACCTTCTGAGGTAGACTCACAGCAACCTGGTGACCAATTGAATATAGAGGAAGACAGAGAAGGGAGGGCACTCTAGGAGATAGCCAGTTAATTTGACAAACCAATTCCCAGTAGGAGGTTTGTTTTCAACACTGTCTAACTGGGTTGATACACCAAAACCAGCTATGAGTTATACCCTTCCTCCTTATTTTTACTATTTTTCCTCATTTAGTCTAACACTCAACTTCATGGGTTTCCCCCTGCCTCTTTTGTAGTTTCTCTTCTGCTCTTTTAACAAAAGGAATCAGAAAACCCGCAAGTGCCATTTCTACAACCTTCATCTATGTCTCCCAGATTCTGGTAGTCTTTGTTTGCTTACCCACACTGTTTAATAAATTCATCATGACCCATTGTCCTCTTTCTTCCAGACTTGTACATAATTACCTTGTGTTTGTGTGTGTGGTTTGTTTCTTTTATGTTTTTTTCCACATGAACTTCTGAGTTTTTGCTGCAATATTTAAAAACAAAGAGAGAATTTTGACGAAAGCATAGACTTGGAGTATAAATGAACAATTCTAAGCAAATTTATTTTTTAAATACTATTAATAACGTAGAGGAGCCATGGAATCAGATTAATCTTCCTAAAGCACATCTCTGATGATGTCATTGTTCTACTCCAAAATTTTTCATTGTTCCCTCAGGTTGATGGAAAAGAAGTTCAAATTTCTAAATCTTTTATGTTCTGTCTCCAACATAATTTTGCAACCTTAACTCCTACTACTTTCCTACAGGTAGCTACATTTCTCCATGTTTATCTTTAGTCATATCTTTAGTCATATTATTCATTCTAGCTTCCTCACACTGCCGTATTCCCATCTACTGAAATGCCAACTGTTTCTTCATGCTTGGAAGACCTGATGATGATGATAAAGAATCAAGCCTGGCTTTCAAATTCAAATTTACTACTTACTGACTGAGTGATCTTGAGTGAGCCTTTCTCACCCACTGAGACTCAGGTTCCTCATCTGTAAATGCAGACCATAATAATCTATCCTCAGAGTTTGAGTGAGGAATAAATTATATAACACACGTAGACACATCTACCACAGTGTTCACCATATAGTAGATGCTCAATAAATTAGTGAGTGGATAAATTTCAGGGAGTTCAGAGACCACCTGAAGGCCATTCATGCATTTCAAATTAGAAATCCTTGAATTTTAATTCACCAGTATTGGGAAGGTGAACTAAATGAAAAAAATACTTTTGCTTCCCCATTAACCATTACTTTACTCATCTCTCAAGAGTATATTTGTGTGTGTACATGTGTGAACATGTGCACATGCATGTGTGTGTGAGAAACAGAGTACGTGTGTGTTGTGTGGGGGTAGGTATTTACTTCAGCAACTACATTTCAGAGGGAATTGAGAAAACAAGACTTGTTTTCAAAATAGGTAAAATTAGATGCCAGGGAAGTTGAGTCACTCTAAGGAAGGCCCTGAATGGACCTAGAGGGAAAAAAAGAGGACTGTGTAGAAAACCATGATGAGCTACAATATTCTCTAGTTCTGAAGTCACAACTCGTCACTGAAAGAAAATGTAGAGTCTTGAATTGAAGGTGGCAGCATGACAGAAGACTTCTGTGGTCTATAATTTAAAAGAACACTAAAAGAACAACTTAAAACAGATCCTTATTTGTCCCTCATGGAGAATTAATATCAGATGAAAACCAGAATCTCATCAAACCACTTAATAAGAGTGTAGGCCACATAAAGAAGCTCCCTAAAAGCTATCAGAAAGGGAAAGCAATCAAGACTAGAACACAAGAGAGCAATTCAAAGGTGCAGTAAAAAGGGGGTGGGGTGGTATAATACAGATTATCATGAAAGAATAAGTTGTTAAAGAGAAAACCAGGGAGGAGTCTCAAAATATTATGTGAGTGGTAAGCACAGTGATGGGAACAGAGAGCTAGAAACAGCAAAATATGTGGAAAAGAAGCTGTGCTTGCTGTTAAGAGAGGTCTACCCTCCATCACATTGGCAGAGCCTGAAGGGGAGGGCAGCAGCTGCCATTTCAATGTCTCTCAGGACCACTCAAATGTGTCTTCCTAGAGAACGGTTCACAGAAAGGAATTGGGTAGCTCCCAGGGCACACCCAATTGTCAGTTGATTGGCAGTTGTTGACACAATCATACCCACAATGAGGTTTTCATAAAGAGTTATTATTAATGGAATTAAAATTGCCTGTGAGAACTAAAATTGCTCTAATCAGTACTACTATTTAATTCCATAAATTCAACATAATATTGAGCCACCTGGCATGTGTTCTATGCTGTGCTAGCTCATATAGAATCATTAATTCATTTATTGAGCACCTACTGTGTGCCAGGTACTTTACATACATTATCACATTTAAGCCATACAACAACAACCTATGAGAAAGGTCATTATCATCATTTTATAGAAGAGGAAGGTAAGGCTCTCAAACAGACTAAGATTGAACAGCTAGGTAGTGGCAGAACTGACATTTTAAGCCATCCATATCTGTCTCATTCCAAACTCCATGGATTTCTCTTCTTTAACTTTTTGACCTTCCACAGACCCTTAGGGTCAATTTCATCACCTTCAAGCTTTAACTTTTAGAGATTGTTGCCTAATGGCTACTTATAAATGCCAAGATTACTCAACAGTTCAGGAGGCCAGAGTCAGACCCTGGGGATATAGAGATAAGACATAACCTTTACCTTAACTTCTTTACTAAGTAGATGGAGAGGCAGTCTAACAGAATGCCTAAGAGCCCATGTGCTCGGGGAAGACTCAGTGGCTTCAAGTCTCAGATCTGCTTCTGCCTGTTACTATCTGCATAACCTTGGGCAAGTTACTTACCTTCTCTGTGCCTTAGTTTTCCCATCTGTAAAATGGGGATAATAGTATCTGCCTCATGTGGAGGGAGGATTGTGGGGATTGAGGAAAATAATAGCAAACACTTATATACTGCTTATTATGTGCTAGACACTATTCTAAGCACTTTTTATATACATTACCTCTTTCATGTCTAACAGCACTTCTCAAAGTATGGCTCAGGGACCCCTGGAGGTCTATGAGGTCAAAACTATTTTCATAAAAATTCTAAGACCTGTTTTGCTTTTTTCACTTTCATACTCTCACAAGTGTATAGTGGAGTTTTCCAGAGGATGTATGATGTGTGATAGTGCAATACACTGAATGCAGAAGCAGATATGAGAATCCAGCTATCTTGCACTGATCCAGTTATTTAAAAGATGGAAAAATGGAAAACAATGCTATTCTTCTCACCACATTTTTGGGGGGGGTTGGAAAATATAATTATTTCTCATTAAAAATATATGACTTATGTTAACATGTGTAGGGGATTTAATATTGTTATTTTAATAAATTGATAAATAGGTATTTTAAAAATTTCTCAATTCTAATATCTAATGAGGTAAATACTAACAGATATAAGCCAAAGAAACAAACACTCTTTGAAGTCCTCAATCATTTTTAAGCATGTAAAAATCATGAGGCCAAAAAAAATGAGAACCTGTGATACACATAACTCCTGAAATGCATTTAGCACAGTGTCTGGCACATAGTAAGCACTCAACAAATGTAAGTAATTATTACTATTACACATACAACCATAATAAGAACTGTATAGTGATTGCCTTAAAAGAAAAGTTAAATGTTGAGGAAGTTCACAGAAAAGAAAGCTCATATCCAGCTGAAGGATTGTAGAAAGGCTTCATGAAGTAGGTGACATTTGTCATGGACACTAAAGAATGAATAGGATGGTAAATAGAGAACCCTGTGGAGCGGGATTGATTCCAGATAGAAGAAACACTGAAAAAGGAGAGCATAGCATGTGCTCTGGAAATAAGAAGTGATCAAATTTGGTTGAAGCTAAAGATATATGCAGAAGAGTAATGGGAGAGAAGGTCGAAAAAAAATCAGTAAATACTTAACTGTGAAAAGCCTTGAATGCCAAGATAAGAAGTTTTCATGTTACTCATTAGGTAAGGGGAGCCATTAAGGATCTTTAGCCAAGGGTAGAGGTTTAGAGAGATGACTGACAGTTATGTTTAGGATTGATTGGAGAAAGAGAGGTTGGACATGTATTAACTGGTTAGGAGGCTATAGCAACAATTCAGGAGAGAGAGGCCCAGGGTATGGAGGAGAGAAGAGAGATGTAAAAGAATATGCACATCTATTAGATAAGTAATTATTCAATGAACTCCCATGATCTACTCTGTTTCTCCCCACCCTCAAAGATTAGTCATGATGGAACTATTTCATATTTATGACCCCAATGCTGTGCTACATTGTAGCCAAATAAACTGGGTAGAATAAGTATGTAAGGTTTCAAAATGAATGTCCACGAGGAAATGTGGGTCCCGAAGAAAAGGACAAAAGTGGAGAAGTACTGGAAGTGAGGGTAGATATTAAAATCCAGACTCCCTGTACCAACCAAAATGAGTGCAGATATCTGGCTTATGCAATATAGTGGAAAGAGAAGTTATGAGATGAGCCCAAGGCCAAATGAAAAGTATTTTTTCAAACAAAAGCAAAAGAAATGTTCCACTTGTCCTGAGCAAGAAAATGCTGTGCAGCACGTGGACATAGTGGGGTAGAGATTGGTACATAATAGTTCCAGCCTTTTGGCCAGTTAATAAATGGTTTGTTTCATTTTTTTTAAGCCAAGCTATTCAGTGATTCACTACAATGTCCCCTTAATTCTCATTCCATTCTTTCTGTACTGCATAAGGGACAATGAAGTTCCTGGAAAACTGTGGGCATCTGTGCTCTGCTATGCAGGCTGTTTTACAGAATGGTGAAGAGGTGGAATAGGGGTCTTGCAGACAAATAGAGAGTTATTAAGGTTCCTGCTATTTCAAGTGTCTAATGCATATAGCTTTGCTGGGCAGGAATGAATTTTATTCTTATTTCTGATCCTGTGAAAAGTCAGTGTAGGTAAAACATTCTCCTGGTAAGATTCCAAGATTGAATTTAAACAGTCCTATTCTGTGAGGGAGTGTTTTCAAGGCTAGAAGAAAACCTTTTGAGTTCCATTCTCCTAGCTGTCTACTAGCAGCTCCTTTTCACCTTCACCCACAGCCCATTACCAGTATCATCCTACAATTAAGAAGACTAAATGGGAAGAGGTTTCTGTTTCCCTAGGTGGGTCTGAAAGATTTGTCTACTGGGATACTAAGTGCCCAAGAAGAAGCAAATGACCAAATGTCATACCTTCCCCTATCCCAATAATAGAAAGAAAACAATGGCTAACATTTATCAAGGGCTCACTAAGTGCCAGGTGCACTTGACTTGAATCATCTCACTGAAACCTCACCACAACCCTGCAAGGCAGGCACTAGGATCATATTGTAGGTAGGAGAATAGTCTCAGAAAGGTTTAAGTGACTTGTTCAAAGACACACACTAGCTAGTAAGTGGTAGAGTCAGATTTGAACCCAAATCTCTAATTCTTTCCATTATGTCTCACCACCACTAAGAGTTTCCTTTTTCTTCTGAGTTCTTGTGCTGCCTCATGGGGCAAAGCATGTTTTTGTGCCTCAGATGGTTATAGAACCATGGATCTCCCTGAGTCACCTTGTAGAATTCTCCCTCATCTGAAAGCCTCTGAGGTGTCATGTCAGCCACCTCGGGGATCTACTCTAATGCACTGGGCAAATAGAATCTCATGTTAAGGTCATCTGGTCCAGTGCCTCAGCTCACATCAACTCCTCTCTCTAACATCCCTGTCTAGAGCTCGACTAACTTGGGCTTGAAAACGTCTAGTCAGGGCTGGTTTCATGAGTGTACAACTATTTCATTTTGCACTGGGCCCTGCCAATTATGTAGTGATCCTGCCTCCAGGGAAGAGAAAGTCACTAGCTCAGGAGGCAGGCCATTCCATCTTTAGACTGCTCTGTCACTTAGCAAGGGCATCCTTATGGTTTGAAGAAATCAGTTCATCTGCAGTTTCTTCCCACTGGCTTCAGAGACAAACAGACTTGAGATAAAATTTCTAGCTCTGAAAATTCTTCACCATGACTGTAAGTAAGTCATTTAACCTCTCTCAACCTCGGTTTCCCCATTTTTAAAGATAGATAGGACATAGCACATTGCATGTAATCAATGAATTTTAACTATAATTAATATCATTATTACTCCTACAATGAATACATTGGGTGCAAATGACAGAACATGGTACAGAACACAGATCCTGATATGTTCTTTACCTAAATTGGGGAAGTAATTTGAAGTGTCTTATATTTTCACTATTCTTACTTTCAATACTAATAAAATTTGTTATCATTAGCCCACTTATTATTTTACCTTTAAAGTACTGCAACAAGCCTTCTAATTTAATTTAAAAATATTTCTCAGTAGTAGTCGTAGTATTTTAAAATAAGATTGCTTAGTGTTTTAATTCCATGTAATAGTTTCCCATCCCTGATCTTATTTGAAGCTCTATGAGGCAGGCAGGGGAGGCATTAGTCCACTTATTTATTCATTCATCTATTTAACCACTATTTACTGAGGCTCTACTATATGCTAGGCCCTGTACTAGAGCTAGGGATACCATGGTGAACAAAGCAGATCTGGTCACAACCCTCTAGAGCTTAAAGATTTGCTGATGAGGAAATTAGCCTCAGTGTTTAAGTAATCTGCACAGGTCATATGGTTAGTAGGAGGTAAATCGATGACTAGAACTAAGGTTTTCTAATGCTCATTCCTGTGGACATTACACTCTCCCATTCTGTCTCTTGTTCCCCTGTAACCATTACCTTCCTCTCATATACTTCCCCCTTAGCTCTAAATCATCTTGAGTTTGCTATTAGACTATTTTCCTAAACATCACTTTTAGTCTTACCAATGCAGTTTCATTACACATGGCTCTCACTAGTCAGGTGGTTCAATGTAAGGACACCTTAGTATCTCTGAGCTGTTTGCTGAGCAGTTTATCTATATACTTGTGTAGATAACCTATCCAGTAATCCAGAAGTGGGATCTGCATTACTTCTCTCGATCTCTTAGCTCCTTCCTTAATCTTCCTTGGCTAGCCAGATAATATAATTTCTTTTTTAAAAGGCTGAAGTGACTCCCAATTAACCATGTATCTTATCGAATCCAAACACTGCTTGGTTTTCTAGGCCCTCCATAATCTGGACCCACCCTGCCTTTGAACCTTATCTCTTTACTCCCCCATTCTTCACATATCCACCCAAAGCTAATTTCTTAGCCTATGACCTGTTCATGCACCTAATTCGCCACTCTTGCTACCTCCATTTCATAAATCTAGAAGCTCTCTTTTATCCCCTCCATCTAAAATAAATCCTATTCAGCCTAAGTCCTATTTCTTTTATAAAACCTTCTTTAATGACTCGAGCTCTCAATGATCTCACCAATATCTAAATAGTCCTACATCCGAGTTTTAAAAATTAATCGCCCAAGTACATGCTAGAGAGGACCTCATTTGACTGCTCTTCGTTTGGAAAAGTCCTGAGGATTTTCATTGGCCTCATGCTCAATATGAATCCATAGTAATTATGCAGCTGCAAATATATAAATTAATCGATGGTTAGGAGATGCAACCTCAGGCTGTACCAAAAGAAATATTATGCCTAAATTGAAAGAAATAATGTCTCTACTGGACTCATTAATTCACTCACTCGTTCATTTAAAACATTAATTTACCAGATGGGAGGGGTGTTGGAAGGCTGGGTGAAGAAGGTGAAGGGATTAAAAAGTACAAATTGGCAGTTACAAAATAGTCATGGGAATGTAAAGTACAACATAGGGAATATAGTCAATAATATTGTAATAACTGTATATAATGCCAGGTGAGTACTAGACTAATTGGAGGATCACATTGTAAATTATATACATATCTAACCACTATGCTATATACCTGAAACTAATACAAATTAATGATGAATGTTAATTATAATTGAAAAAAATTTTTAAATACACATTAATGTCTTTTCAATGTACATATCTTTTGTCTCAGAAATTCCACTTTTAGGAATTTATCCTGCAGAAAGACCTTGCAGCATTATTTGTCTCTAGTAAATTTTAAGATTTTCCTTTCATCTTTGATGTGAAGTTTCACCATGATACATCTAGGAGTTATCAATTTGTCTTAATTTATTCTGCTTAGGAGTAGGTACAGGATTTTAACCTGAGGACTCATGTCTTATCAGGTCTGGAAAATTCTCAGCCATTTCTCTTTGAACATTACCTCTATTAGATGTATGTGGAGCTTCTTATTCTGTCATTTGTAGCTTCTAATTTTTCTTTCATATTTAACATTTTTATAGCACTGTTATATTCTATGATTATCCCAGCTCTATTTGTTATTTCACTAATTCTCCCTTCAATCATGTCTTATTCATAGTTTCACCTGTCAGTTGATTTTTAACCTTTCAATGGAACTAGAGCTAAGGTCTTCCAATGCTCATCCCATAATTTCTATTTTTCATTTCTAGAATTTTCTCTGGAGGAATGTGTGTGTGTGTGTGTGTGTGTGTGTGTGTGTGTGTGTCCTTGCTTTATTTATTCTGTCCTTTTAAATATACATATTTAAACCTTTAACATACAATATTTTAAAGTCTGTTCAGATTGCTATATTATCTGCAGTTCCTTGGAACTGAATTCTCCCATTTTTTGTACATTCTGACTACTTCTCATTGTAGTGGGTTTCTTCATCTGCTTTATAATTTTCCATGTGAGCTTATGTTCTGTAGGAGCTATATGCTGTGAGAATTTGACTCTAAGTTGTACAGATGGCCCTATGGACAGTTCTTCATTTGTCTCTACCAGAGTTCTATGGTGTTCTCAGTTCTGAACCAGTTTTTATATTAAGCTTTCATGTTAGGGCTTCTGAACTATGTGGCTACTATGAATTTGAGTCTCATACCAGTGTGTAGCTCATGTTTTGATTTTTAAACTTCTTATAGGTGAGTTTATTTCTACCTTATTCTAGGGAAGAATGTCTATATCTTCTTTGTAGAGATGAAGGATAGCATAATAGTTAAGAGAATGGACCCTGGAGTCCAGATGCCTAGCAGTGTGACTTTAAGCAAGTTACTTAAACACTTTATTCCTTATTTGTATAATGAAAATTTTAATAGTACCTACTTCATAGGGCTTTTGAGAGGATTAAATAAATTAACACATGCAAAGCATGTAGAACAGTCCCTGGCACATTATAAGTACTAAATAAGATTTGTTATTATTGTGCCCTAACTATTTGACAAATCTGATTTCAATTCATAAATGAGGCAGCTCTCTACTGGTCCTTGTTTTGTGCAGGAAGCACAATTATAACTCAATTCCAAGCCCTTCAATGGACTCAAAACCTCAGGCTCTAAGGAACATATCTGGTCTCATTATCCCCATGAATTGTGAAACTTCAATACATGCTCATTGCTGTGATTTTTGAGTTCTCTTTTTGTTTCTGGAATCTAGAGGCTTTCCTTTCTTGTTTAATGAGTTCAGCTATATACTTTTGTCCAATATGTCTCAGTTTTTGTCCAATATGTCTCAGGTTCACTTATAATAGTGAACAATACTAGATAACCTAAATGTACAGTAAATAGGGGACTTCTTAAATGAATTATGGTACATTTTTCAAAAGGCGTACAGATGGTCCCCAACTTATGATGGTTCAATTTAGTATTTTTTGACTTCACAATGATGCAAAAGTGACACACATTCAGTAGAAACCATACTTCAAATGTTGACTTTTGATCTTTTCCTGGGCTAGCGATATGCAGTATAATACTCTTTCATGATGCAGGGCAATGGCAGCAAGATGATTTTGCCCAACTGTAGGCTAATGTAAGTGTTCTGGACATGTTTAAGGTAGGCTAGGCTAAGCTTTGATGTTCAGTAGGTTAGGAGCATTAAATGAATTTTCGACTTACGATATTTTCAACTTACAATGGGTTTACTGAGATGTAACTCCATTGTAAGTCAAGGAGCATTTGTACAATTCGGTCATAAAAAATAATAAAGTAAATGTGTATACCCTATATGAGCTGACATAAAATACAGTTGTATTGTATTGTTAAGTGATAAAAAGCAAGGAGCAGAGAAATACATGTATATAATTGTTTGTAAATAAAATTTATGCATTTTTGTGCATACAAAAGATACCGTATATACATCACGAATTATTACCGTGGTTACTTCCTACATGGATGTGACGGATAGACTTTTACTTTTACTTCACTCTTTTTCCTTTGGTTATAACTTTTAAAATAATTGGCAAGCATTTCTTTTTCAAATTCTAGTAATTTGAAATAAATATAAAAACAAATACTCTCTCTCCAATTTGACCCCTTTTCAAAAGAAAAGATAATCAACACTTACCAAGCATCTACTTGGCCAGGAGGCAAGACAATAATGATGAATAAGCTTCATTTCCCACCATAAGAAGCTCAAGATCTAATGGGAGAGACACACATAATTAAACACAGGGTGCAGTAAGAAATGTTCTCAAGGAGGTAGGGGAAGAGCTAACTTTCTCAGAGAAGCCGTACAGGGTTACTGGAGCCCAAACAATGTAAAATTTACCAAGTAGACAGGGAGGGAAAGGTATGGTAGTAGTCAAGGGTCCACTGAGAAATTGATGGCACACTTATGCAAGGAAAGTAAGGAGGGAGGAGTTTAATGAAGGAATGTTTACAACTGTGTGAGCAGGGTTAAGAGAAACCAATAAAGGATGGTGAAGCACATCAGGGAGACTTTACTACCTTTAGACCGGAAAGGCCAAGAGGAGGGAGCAGTTACCAGAATCCAGAGAGAGTAGCTGTAGCTATAGAAGATGGCTGCCAAAAAGTCTGTGGCCTCTGGTAGATCCTTCTATAAGGACTCAATCAAAATGTTGACACTTCAGAGAGGAAACCAGAAGAATAAATATCTAGACTTTAATCTGTTTCTGATCTCTAATCCCTTGCTAGCGCCTCCTATGATGATATCCAACAAGAATCCAAAGGACAAAGAAGCCAGTTAACATAGTCCATAAAGGATCTGGAGGGGCAAATAGAGAATATTCCTCATAGGCATTTTGTGCTGAGAGAGCCATATGGGTGAAGGAATAAGAGCAAGAAATCATAAGGGATATTGGAAAAGCAAAGAATAGTGTAACTAAATTTATGGGAAAGAAAAGGTGGGGTGGTAGATTGCATAAGATGGGAAAGTATTGACAAACTGTATGAGTTCCAAATTTGTTAATTTGCAAACTGCTGGTCCATGGGACAAAATTGACCTGCAAATGTCTTTTGTGTTGAGTTTGAATGTGAATATCTTTAGACAACTAAGTGGACTCTACAGGTCCTACCACTTGCCGTTATTTCCCACCTGGCCTATCTGACTTTTTTTTTCTTTTAATCTTCTGAAGACATTTTAGGAAAAAAAAATCCATATTAGAGCCTGTTCAAGAGAGAACAAAGCATATGAGTTTGGAAACCCTGTCAAATTAAAAGTTAAGGGAATTAAGCCATTAAGTCTTGGAAGAGAGATGACTTAGAAGGACATGATGGCTTTCTTCGAGCCAACAAAACTAACATAGAGAAGATGAAGTCGATCCATTTTGTGTTATCTCTTCATTCATCTGACAAATAATTGCTTGTATGTCCTCTGTGTACCAGGCACCAACAGAAACTGCTCCAAATAGCAGAATTAGGTCCAAATTTAGATTCAGGATAGTGATTCTTAACCTTTGAAGCTGATAAAATGTATGGGCCCTCTTTGCTGGAATATGTATTTATACACATGCATAAATTATCCACATGCAATTTCAGGAGAGTCACAGACCAGTGAAGCCCATACATGGACTCCAGGCTAAGAATCCCTGGAAAATATAATATACAATGTATATTATACATTAAAAAGAAGGACATAGACATCGAGCGAGAAAAGAAAGGTACAAAATAGTTTGCATAGGTTTTTTAATGACTACACACAGAGATATGTATGTATAATATATAGGCTACATCTAGAAAAATACGCAATAAGGTAGTAAAAATGATTGCCTTCAGGAAAGGAATTTGGTGATTGAGGAGAGAAGGAAACTTTAGCCTTCACTTTGAGGGAAATGAGATGCCTTGGTCTAGTTTTAACAGAGGAGTGACATGAATTGACTTATGTTTCTAAAGGATTTGTGCAAAAATTCTGGTAAAAAAAAAAAAGTTGTTTTATAATAAGGTGGTAGCAGTGGTGGAATATACTTTTCACTATTTGCCCTTTGAACACCTGGCATTTTGAATCATGTATATCTAATACCTATTAAAAACATATTATGAATTAGAAAAGAACCCTTGGCAAATATCTTTCTAAGAATTAAATACATCCAATTATGAAACATTTTGCTTTAGACTCTATGGATCTTCCTGGAAGGCCTCATGCAAACATTAAATCCACCACTGGGAATGTCGTCTTGAAGAGTCTTGTGCTTTCAGGAGATTGCTTTAGATGATGAGGGTAATCTGTCCCCACCTGAAAATGCCAGGAGTTTAAGAACTCTTATTGCACTTATAATCATTCTTTATGTGTGTGACTGATATTTATCGAGCACCTATTATATGTCAGGCACTGTGTTAGGCACTGGGGATATGGCTGTGACAAAATAACATCCCTGCAGTACTGAAGCTTGCATTCTAGTGGTGGAAATTGACAACAAATAAGCAAGCAAATATTAATATATCAGAAAATGAGAAGTGCTACAAAGAAAAATAAAGCAGAGGGAAAGCAGTATGGAAGCACGCAGAGAGAGGCAATTCTTAAATAAGGTGGGCAAGGAAATATCACTGGTAAGATATCATTTGCACAGAGATCTGAGAGAAGCTAGTGAGTATACCTGTGCCTTCCAGTTGGAACAGCAAAGCCCCACTGGAGTTATCTTGTCATGTTTGAGAAACACCAAGGAGGCCATATGGCTGGAGCTGAGTAATCAAGGGGGAGAGTGGTAGAAGTGGAGTTCAGAGAGGTAATAGGGAAGAAGCCAGTTCATGCAGAATCTTATAGGTCATTCTAGGGACTTTGGATTTTACTGTGAACAATATAAAAAGCCATACGAGTGTTTTGAGCAGAACCATAATGAGATCTGACGTGCATGGTTAATAAATGGATTTTGCAATTTTTCAAGTAAGAAACGATTCTGACAAAGGAACAAGACAAACAAAAACCCATAGACACAGACAACAGTTTAGTGGTTACCAGAGGGAAAGTGGGGAGGAGGGAGATAGATATAGTTACATAAATGGGGACAAATATCTAGGGACAGAAGATTTAACTTTGGGTGGTGAACATACAATGTAATATACATATGATGTATTATTGAATAGTACACGTGAAAACTATATAATTTTATTAACCAATGGCACCCAATAAATTCAATAGAAAATAAAATAAAATAAAAATATACCATGTTAACGTAAGGGGGAAAAAAAGAAATAATGCTGGCTTGAACTAAAGTGATCACAGTAGAGATGGAGAGAATTGGTCAGATCCTAAATTTATTTTTAAGGATGCAGCTCACAGTATTGCTGATAAATTAGATGTAGGATGTGAGAGGAAAAGGAGAATCAAGGAAGACTCCAAGCTTCGATCTGAACATCTAGGAGAATGGATAAAGAAGACAGTGGGTAAACCAGGTATAAGGAAAATAGCCATTTTCGTTTTGGATAATTTCAAGTCAAGATGCTAATTTGACAGCCTCGTGGTCAGAAGGATAAGGAAAACCCAGTAAACGATACTAAGAAAGAGTAGCCAGTGAAGTAGGAGGAGAACCAAGAATGTATGGTGTCTCAGAAGTCAAGTGAAAAAGTATTTCAAGGAGAGAGTGATCAGCTGTGTCAAATGTTGCCATTTGGTTAAATAAAATGAGAACAAAAAAGTGATAAATTGGATTTAACACTGAAGAGATATTGTTAACCTTGACACAAATCATTTTGGTGGAGCGATGGGGGCAAAAACCTGATTGGAGAGGTTAGAGAGAGAATGAGAGGAGAGAAGTTGGAGCAAATAAGCAAAGACAACTCTTTCTAGAATTTTTGCTCTGAGGAGAAAGAGAGAAATGGAAGTATAACTGAGGTGAAGAGAACAGTTTTGGTTTTTCTTAACATTGGAGATATTGGTTTGGTGAAAGCAAAATGGCTGATGTCATAGAGGGCGGAGAAAATGACTACAGTGATGACCTTATTTAGACTGAAAGGGATGGGATCTAGTACACAAGTGGAGGGGTTTTCAGTAGAATTATAGACAGTTCTTTTACAGTGACAAGAGGGAAGGTGGGTATGTGGGTACAGATACAAGTAAGTTTGTAGATATAGTGGTAGGAGTCTATAGTTGTTCTCTTCTGACTGCTTCTATTTTCTCAGTGAAACAGGAAGCAAGGTTAGCAGCTGAGAAGGAGGATGGGGGAAGGGATGTTGGAAGTTTGAGGAGAGGGAAGGTGTAAAACAGCCATCCAGGAGAGTTCGAGAATGACTGGACAGAGGAAATGTAGTGAAATTGGAGGATAACACTAAGGGCCCACTTGAAGTTAGTGGTCGTCAATCTAAAGTGAGACTAGTCAGCATGGTTTTAAGGTTTTATCCTATTTCATTCAGCTGCTGGGGCAAGTTTGGAATAGAGAGTAGGATTAAATCAAGATTAGGTGTCTGTCATTCAAATATGATGAGGGCAAAGAGAAGCAAGGGATGCTAGGGTATATGCAAAGGAGTGAATATAATGGTGGACATAGAATCCAAGGTGTACAAAGAAGAAAGTGAGGACATTAAAGGGCTGAGGGACAATACTCTACAGTTCAGCACATAATTGTTCTCTTGTTACTTTTGTCTCGTAAGTGCTAAAATGTGTCTGTTCCTGTCAGCAAGTAGGAGGACACCAGTGACCTTGGAGTAGTGTTCTCAGAATTGTATTCCTCAGAACCACTAGTACCTTACCATCATCCCTGTGAGTGAAGTCACAAAACTCAGTAAACCCTGTGTCCCCCATCCCTCTCTTGGAGATGCACTTGCCTGTTAACATATTAAGGACTCTGAACACTCTTGCAGTTGGGAAACCACATTTGACTAATCCAGTGGTTCATAACTTTGCTCATTCTTGGTGCTCTTATGTAATACTATCAATATCCATCTCCAGGGACTAATACTCCCTGGAACACACTTTGAGAAATAGTAATTTAGGAAGTATGCTGGGGATTGGAAGCTGAGTTTTAGGCCAAAACCTCACTGTAGTCTTTCTCCAAGTCAGGGTGTGTGGCAGGAACATACACCCTCCCCAGGCCATCTCACTATGCTGCAGCTGAGCCGGCCCTAGGAGACTTCGGTTATCCAGTTCCCCTACAGCCAAATAAACCCGATATTGTCAATACAGAAATACAGCTGATTCCTTAGTTTTCATTCAGCTGCAGCTCTCTGATGTTACATCTTTAATAATTTAAGAGATATTACTGTGACAATGCACTGAAAGCAACATAAACATTTATTAACTACTTCCTTGTGTCAGGCACTATGCTTGGCATTTCACATATATTTTCTCTCTCACTCTTCACAACAATACGGTGAGAAATTATGTGGTATTGAAAAAAATCCAAGAAAATCACAGGCAACCAGTCTGCTTCAGAAACTTGTTGCCTGGAAGAAGAGAAATAAACTTAGATTATAATAAACAATATGTTTGTCACAAACAGATTTGAAGCCCTAAAAACATTTATAGAATTAGAATGTTGGAGCCAAAAGAGAACTTAGATATCAATTTAAGATATTAGGAAGAGGTTATTGCATTCTTCTCAAAAGTTATTACATAAATTATCTCAAGAGAAAGGGATTAAGAAATCCTGCCGTAACTGCTTTGATTTAAATCAAGCCATATAAAATGATATTGTCACATGAACTATAGTTGTAAGAATGCAATATTGTAATTGGTTATTTGTTTGAACTGCAAATGAACATTTTGAGTTTAATCGGTGTTGCAATATTGTGGAAGCCTGATTTCACCGGAGTATAGTAGTTCTCAAACTTGAATGTGTATTAGAATTTTTCCAGGTATCTGTTTTAAAATGCACCTAGAACCCATCTTCAGAAAGATTAATTCAGTAAGCCTAGTATAATAGCCAAGAAATTGGCATTTTTAACAAGCTTCCTGGGCAGCACTCAGTGTTTCATCACTATGGGCGGTCCATAGACTAACCATAATCTGAGAAACACATCCTTAGGGATGTTCTCTTCCTAATCAAGGTGTGAACAGGCCAGCATCAACTATTTAGCTGGGGCAGTTGCTCCATAAAAAGACTGATTTAGAGATATGGGAAGTCCATACTGTTTCTGGATCCCCATTTTTCTATGGAATCTCATCTTAGTGTGATAACGAACTCTTAGAGACATCTTCTCTGTGACTTGATGATGGGGATTGAGGCCGGGGAACAAACAGAGTAGGCACTATGAGAAATCTTTCTGGGATATAACATTGACATGGAATGAAAATTCCTACAGTAAACTCTTAAGTGATTAGAAATTCTCCTGTACACTCTGAGGTTTGTGACATTTCATTATATTGTGGTCACTTATGTAGTAAAGAAACAGGCATGACTTGTAGTCTTTGGGATGCCTATAATCTGAAGGGATCTTGATCCTTAGCTAAGATCCAATCTTCAGTTTTGCAGGTTTAAAAACTCAATTTTATCAGGTGCTGTAGACGTAAAAAATAAAAAGTAAGGGGATTGTAAGCTGACAAGGTCCTTGCAATCTGTGAGGTCAACCAATGGTTGCCTCACCAAAAAAAAAAACAAAAAACAAACAAAAAAAAACCCCTCAATTTTGTCTGTTTTAACCGGGGAATTATTAGGCTCCAGGGGACAAATTCCACACAATCTAAACTCATAAAGCAACGTTTTAGAAACCAAAATCTCATTAATTCATCTTGATAATTAAGTACAAAGCAAACATGTCAATCAGTGCATCCTCTTCCCAGTAGGAAACCTACTTAGGAAACTAAATAAAGGTAAAAGAATGTTTAGTGGAGGCAGTCTGCTTTAACTAAAAGAGCCAGAATATTGAAGTCAGATCTAAGTTAGAATCACATCTAGGCTTTTGTAGTGGGTTGAATGTTGTTCCACAAAAAAAGTACGTCCAGTTAGAACCTCAGAATACATGATCTTAGTTGGAATAAGGGCCTTTGCAGGTATAATTAAGGTAAGGATCTCTACATGAGATTGTCCTAGATTAGAATGAGCTCTAAATGCAATGGTGAGTATCCTTACAAGAGACAGGGAAGACTGAGACACAGGGGAGAAGTCCCTGTGAAGACAGGCAGAGATTAGAGTGATGCATCCATAAGCCAAGCAAAATCTATAGCCACTAGAAGCTAAGAGGAGGCAAGGAACAGAGACTTCGGAGGGAGCATGGCCCTACCAACACCTTGATTTAAGATTTCTGATCTCCAGAACGGTGAGATAATACATTTCTCTTGTTTAAAGCCACCGACTTTGCAGTAATTTGTTATGGCAGCTACAGGAAACTAATAGCACTCATTTTATTTTATGTGCTTGAGTAAGCCACATAACCTCTCTGAACCTCAGTTCCCTCATCTGAAAATGGGGCAAATAATAGAACCCTATGAGACCATAGCATTCCTGTGAGGATTGAATAAGATAATTTTTGTAAAGTGATTGGTTCAGAGTAGGCGCCCTACATATGGTGGCTGTTGTTACTGGTGAGTGAAGAGGTTAGCAGAGAATGTGGGATGGTCTGAAAAGATGGAGTCATATAGTTTATGCAGCCTGATGCAACCATCCATCTCCCTATCAGGAAGACAATAAATATGTCAACAGGTCAAGACATAGAGTGAGAAAGATAACTTCTTTTTCTAATTATTGATACTTTTGTTTCTATAACAGTCAAATAGCTTGCTTGCACATGTCGCAATATTGTGAATCTCTTCTTAGTTTTGATGGACTTTCCCAGCCATAGCATTTACAAAGCCATATTAGGGTTTTCCACTGGTTACCTTTTGGAATATGCTTCTTAACAACATATAAGGAGGTCCCTTATCTTATTAGTAAACACTTTTTATGAGCATCCCATTTCTACAGTGGGCAACTTTCCTGTCAGTTTAAGTCACCAAGAGAAGCTTTTTTCTATCCTATTGGTTGAACTAAACTCTGGAGTTGAGACCCTCTTCTCTTTCAGTCTGTAGCCCTATGTCTCCATTTTTGAAAATCCTATGAATTTATAGAGCTATGTCCACTTTCTCACCAACCTTTTTTTAAACAGAAAATTCTCTGTTTTCTGCATCCGATAGCTTCTACTTCCACCTACACAGCCCCAATCATTGTTTCCTCTGGTAGGCCAGAGATCATGTCTTATCCATTTTTGTAGGTACTGCCTAGTATGCTGAATGGCATATGGTAAATAATTGTTAAGGTGGAGAAAAATAATGAATAAATCTTGGCCCTAGAGTCAGGCAGATCTGGGTTCAAACCTTAGCTCCCTTTTTGGTAGCTGTGGGGCCTTGGGTAAATCACTTCTGTTTTGGGGATCTCAGTTCCCTCATCTGTAAAATGATGATAATAGTACCTACCGCTTAGGTGTTTTGTAAGAATTAAATGACTTACTATATTTAAAACCCTCAACACAGTACCACATACACAATAAATGCTCACTAAATGTTAGAAACGTGTGAAGAACTGTATGAAATAATGA
>NW_006440619.1:397053-419695 GCF_000325575.1 Pteropus alecto | reverse complement strand
GCATATAATTCCAGGAAATCTTTAGTGCCTGTAAAGAGATCCAGAGAAGGATGTGAAATAGTCAGTAAGAGCTGGTGACTACTTCATTTATCATATCTCTTACCATGTGATTCCTACTGTTGGGAGTACTTAAAGCTGAAGTTTATCAGAACAAACCATTCACATAGAATTCGTAGAAGGAAAATAACATTTCATATCATAACAGTAACAGTTGCTCAACTTCAGAAAGTACTTCAAAATATGAAGTGTTGAAAAGTGTAGAGTTGTCAATAGAAGCTATTGCTAACAATTATTTTAAATTAACTAAAAATACTGATTTGGGCATTCTGGTTATAATGCAGAATTTTTGAGTTATTGTTATTAGAGTCTGAGTCAAGAGGATTATATAGACAAATGACAACATTAAAAGAAGTCAGATGAAATTTCGCACATCAGGAGAGTTGCACAGGCAATGAAAGCAACTTTTACTTCATATAACAGACTTTACATAGTGTAGGGATGATGGGGGAAGGGAGGAAGGAGAACAAATATGCTGCAAACATAGTCAGAATCGGCTCTTGCTCAAGATTCTGTACCATCAATGGCTACATTATAGTTCTCCTGATCTCTCAGTCCTCCAGTCCCCCACTAATTCATTCATTCAACAAAAATATATCAGGTACCTACTATGTACCAGGCACTTCTCTGGGTGTTAGGAATATAGCTATAAACAAAAACACTTGCCCTCCTGGAATTTACATTCTAGTAAGAATCAGCACACTATGGCTCATGGGCAAAATCCAGCCTGTCACCTGTTTTGGTAAATAGTTTTATTGGAACAGACATGCTCATTCTTATATGTATCATAGCTGACTGCTCTTGTGTAAAAACAATGGAGTTAGGTAGTTGTATCAGTAACTACCTGGCGCACAAATCCTAAAATGTTTACTATCTGGCCCTTTACAGAAAAAGTTCATGAGCCCCTAATCTAGCAGAAGAAGAGAAACTACACACACACACTTATACACACACACATATACATACATACACACACAAATAAGTAATGTTCCAAGATATAAAAAAATAAGACTGGGAAGGCAGGTAGGGAATGGGGAGGAGGGACTTACAATTTTAAACATGGCAATCAGAGATCTCACCACATAGAGGGCATTTGATCCAACACCTGAAGGAGTTGAGTGAGTGATATTTGGGTTTTATACAGCATCGCAGGCCATTGTAAGAAGTTTTACTATTACTTACTAGGTGTGAAATGGGAAGTCATTAGAGGAGTTTTGAGCATAGAAGAGTATGATCTGACTTTCATGTTAGTAAAATTAGTCTAGCCTTCAAATCAATAAGGGAATAATAAATTTAGGTGAGGGTGGCAAGGACATAAGTAAGGAGAATAGCTGGAAGGCTAATGAAATATATCAGAAGATAGATAATCGTAACTTAAACTAGCTGACGGAAATTAGTTGGATTGTAGGTATATTTTGAAGGTAGAACCAACTAGATTTGCTGATAGAATAAATGTAGGATGTGAGAGAAAGAAACGAATCAAAAATGATTCCAAGGTCTTCTGCCTGGGCAACTAAAAGAATGAAATTACCATTTAGTGAGATGGAGAATACTCTTAGAAGCAGATTTGACCAGTGGCACAGGCTGGTGAATTGATAGTTCAGTTTTGGATGTCTTAAGTTTAAGGTGCCTATTAGGCATCCAAGTTGATATGTCAAGCAGATAGTTGGATATAAAAGTATGGAGAGTCTAGCCTGGAGATACACATTTGGGAGTCATCAGCATATAGATAGCTTTTTAAGCCTTGAAATAGCCTCCTAACTGGTTTCCTTGCCTCTAAATGTCAACTTGAAACAACATCTCATCTGTCCCTCCCTTCCAAAACATCTCTCTACCTCTCCTGGGCTCCTCATCTTAAGGAACAGCAGCACCATTTGTATCTATTTGTTGATGTTTGAAATCATCCTTGTCTCCTCCATCTCTCTTTCTTTCTACATGCAATTCATTACCAAACCCTGCCATGCATACCTCCAAAATATAACTCAACTCCGCCCACTTTTCTCTGTCTCTGTTACCACTCCAAGATACCATCATCTCTCACATGGACAATTGTGATAGCTTCCTAACTTTTTCTTCCCTCCAATCTATCCATACTGATGTCAATGGGATCTTTCTAAAACAACACCATATGGACTTTGCCTACTTATTTTGTAGGTCTGCAGAATGAAATTCAAAGATCTTTCATCATTTGTCCATAACTTTTCTCTCTTATGGTATCTGCCATGTTTCTTCTGGAAATTCCCTCCATTTCAGCCCTTTGGCCTTGTCAGTGGTCTTTAGATGCACCATCACCACAGTGTGCGCCAATATCTTTGTGCAGACCTTCACAAGAGTATTACAAGTATTTGAGACTATGAACCCTCCCCTCTGGCCTCAGCTGAGCCAGGGACAGTACAGTTGAAACTCCTATATCACTTGTCTCTGGGCTGAAGCTGCTTTCTCTGTTTACTCCAATGTACTTTACAAATATTATGCTTTTCTCTGTGTGCCATAACATGTGTATGGAAGCACTGACTTACTGTACACCGTTCCTCCAGCCTCGGAAGTGCTGCTCCATCCTCTTTTCTAAGTTCTAAATGCCTTTCCATGCCAATTCAACGCCCACCATCTTGATAAAGCTGTCTTTGATGCTGCATACTCAGCCCTAAAATTTCTGCATGACCTGACTAGACCTATTCTTCAGCACTTAGTATTTGTAACTCTGTGTTATTCAACTTTTTATGGTGACACCTTATCTCAGTTGTGTTGTCAGCTCCTTAAGAACAAGGATTTTTACACCTATCACCCTTCCCACCTATTGCCTTAGCATATAGTGAGCACTGAATACACTGTTATAATATGAATGAGTGGACAAATGAATGAATGAATGAATGAATTGATTAATAAAATCTATCAGGTGGTACAATGGAAAAGACCATTGGATTAAGAGTCAGACAACCTGGATTCTAGTCCACTATGCTACTAGATGTTTGTGTGAGATGTTAAACAATTTGCTTTCCTTAGTTTCCTTATTCACAAAATAGGAACAATATTTTCCATCTTCACTTCCAAGCTGAGGTAGAATAATTTATGGAAAAAATATTTGGCAGGTGAAAAGAGCATGTTATTCATGAGTAATGCCAAAGGAGACAGTATGGAAGATGAAGAAGGAGCTTGTCAAGCACACTGCAGAAAGTTGTGGATGGAGGAAAAGCCAGTGGAGTAAGGGAAATTTGCTGGCAAAGTAGACTTGCTCAAGAGTGTTTGAAAAAGGACTGCAAACACAAGAGACAGAAAATCAAGTTTCTCTGTTGATAGGCAATGTAACATAGCCATTAGATACAGACTCCCTAGGTTCAAAGCCTGGTTCCGGCACTTAGCAGCTGTGTGACCTTAGGCAAGTTACAACATCTCTGAACTTCAGTTTACTCATCTATCATATAGGAATAATAAGAGTACCTATTTCCACGGAGATATTGTAAGACATAAGTGAGTTAATAAGGTTTATAAAGTGTTTAGAGCTGTGTGGACCAGTGCCTTGCATATAGAGCACTATAGAAGGGTATGTTAAAATAAGCAATGGCCTCAATTCTCCTTGCCAAGCAGTACTTCAACATCCATGTCTGAGACTTCCACCTTGGACCTGAAAACAGGGTCCTCAGAAGCTTGGAGTTGCTCTTCAGTGGGTGTGTGATTTCTGGGTTCCAGCGCCCAGTTCTCTGAACCTAGTCTGTTTCCCGTCCATAGGAACTGGCCCCCTTTTGCTAGGTTTCCAGCCTACAAAGTTTCTTCTCCATTCTGCAGCCCTTTGCAAAGCCCAATAGAATTTATTTTGAGAACAGATTAGAGTAGATTTCGTGGGCTCCCAAAAGCAAATAGAGTCAAAATAACCTAATCTTTAAGAATAATGGCTTTGCAATCGAGCTAATGTGAGTTTGAATCAGAGAGCTCTGCAAATGACTAACTCGATGACCTTGGATATCAACCTCTCTGAGCCTCAATTTGCTCATCTTTCAAATGAAGCCTTACAGATGACTGTCAGGATCGAATAAGAAAGTGGACATGAAGCATTCAGTGCAGAGTCTAGCACATGATAAATATTCAAAAAGTGTTAACTCACATCATTAATAATTCCTAGGATTATGGGTCTCGATTTTCCTAGCTCCAGAATGCAATTTAATAGCACTATAACTCACATCCCAATTCAAAGGAATTATGGAGAAAGAATCAGCAACTCTAAGTATGCCACAGATTTCAATGTCTGTGAATGGCTAGAAGACAGTGGGATGTTTTCAGCCTAGGGTGGACATAAAACCCACCAACGTTTATTTTTAATTTAATTAAATAGATTATTCCTGTAAAATGGCTTTTTTTTTTCAAAATCCTCTTAATTTCATTTACCCTAGAAACAATATTCCTTTTGAAGCAAATCTCCAGTGGGGAGACAAGTGGCCAGGCAAGTATGTTTTGCAAAAGTTATCCAAGTGAGTCAGTCTGGTAAGCACCTCTGCTCTGAGAGAGAAACTGGAAAGTGAGAGTAGGGTAAGAGGTCAGGGCCATCCTTTGAGAAGAAATCCAAGAAGGGCAAGTATAACCACTCTGCCTCCCACACAAAGTACATGTGTAGAAATGTGTCCTGCATGCACTCGGGGAAAGCTTACTGTTTTCCGCTCCATGCATGTATCATGAGTCCTTCCTTCCTATACTTACTTATACAAGCATCATCCTTGACACACCAATCAGAGAATTATGCTCATGAGAATATAAAATTTATCCCATGCTTCCAAAATGCAACTATTTTTCATGACTGGACTAAATATATGTCATGCATAAAGATCAAATACTGTTTAATGTCTAAAGTAAGGAAGAATGATTACCAAATAATTTAATTATTTTTGGTTTACACATCTGTTCCCAATGCTAATTGTTTGCTGGCAAAAACTGTTTGGCCTTGATTATAATCATTAATGAGTGTGCTTGCATTTCAAATCAAGGAATCAGTCTCTCAAATTACTTTAACTAAATAAAATAAAAACTTAAATAATTTTCAAAATAAAAGTGTGAAGCAAAAAGAAAGAATAAAAATGTAATTTATGAAGTTGTATATATTCTGGATACAAGTCCTTTATCAGACATTTTCTGTTATTCTATTATGTGGGTTGTCTTTTCATTTCCTTTGATTTACAAAAGTTTAATTGTGATGCAGTCAAGTTACCAATATTTTCTTTGGTTGTTTATGCTTTTGGTGTCATATTTAAGAAATATTGCTTGATTCAAGGTCATGAAGATTTACACCTATAATTTCCTTTAAAGATTTCTACAAATTAGCTCTTACATTTGGGTCTTTAATCTATTTTGAGTTAATTTTTGTATATAGTGTAAGGTAGGGGTCCAAACTCATTCTTTTGCATGTGGATATCCAATTGTTTGAGCACCGTTTGTTGAAAATATTCTTCCTTCTTCATTGAAATGTCTTGGCAGCGCTTGTTGAAAATCAATCACATATAAATGTAATGGTTTAGTTATGGATTCTCAATTCTATTCCATTGATAGGTGTGTCTATTCTTATGCCAGTACCACATCGATTGCTGTAGTTTGGTAGTAAGTTTTGAAATTGGGAAGTGTGCACTCTCCAACTGCATGTTTTTCAAGATTGTTTTGGCTATTCTGGGTCTCTTGCATTTCCATATGAATTTTTAGGCTTATCAATATATTTCTGCAAAGAAGTCAGCTGGGATTTTAATAGGATTGTGTCATCTCTACAGATCAGTTAGGGTAGTGTTGCTATCTTAACAATGTTGTCTCCTGAGTTATGAAGATGGGATTTCTTTCCAGTTAGTTATTTTCTTTGATTTCATTGAACAGTCTTTTGTAGTTTTCAGTGTAGAAGTCTTGTACTTCCTTGGATTAAATTTATTCCCAACCATTTTATTCTTTTTGATACTATTGGAATAAATGAAATTGTTTTCTTCATTTCATTTTTAGATTGCTCACTGCTAGTGTATTGAAACACAGATGATTTTTGCATATTGGTCTTGCAACTTCGGTGAACTCCTTTATTAGCTATAATAGTTATTTTGCGAATTCTTCCTGGTTTTATAAATATAAGTTCAAGCCATCTGCAAATAGAGATAGTTTTACTTCTTCCTTTCCAATCTGGATGCCATTTATTTATTTTTCTTGCCTAATTGTCCTGATGAGAATTTCTAGTATGATGTTGAACAGAAGTTGTGAGAACAGACATCCTTGTGCCTTTTGTTGTTCCTGATCTTAGGGAGAAAGCCTGCAGTCTTTCGCTATTGAGTATGATGTTAGCTGTGGGTTTTTTGTAGATGCCCTATATCAGATTGAGGAATAAGAAGAAATTTATTTGAAAATGGAAGATAATCACCAATGATGGACATCTCAGACCCAGTTGTATTTTCTCTCTTTTGACATGGCACAATTATTCTGCTTCATATTCTCCAAACGGAAGAGAATGCTTTGAGGGACAGACCCATACCTTATTCTGGGTTTCAAACTGGAAACATTTCACTTCACAGGGAAGTGTTTTATAATACAGCCCACTAAGAATTGTATAGAGACTTAATAATTAATGTGTAAAACATAAAACAGCAGGTTTACTTTGAGCCATGACTTTATTTAGCTTGACGAAGTCTGAGCTCTGCCAGTACATCTCATCTTTTTCTTGATGAAAGAATAGGAATAGGGGGAGAGCATAGAGGATTCTCTTATACATGATACCTAGAGAAACAATGGCATGTATGACAGGACTGCCTGGGTTCAAATATTTACTCTGCCACTTACACATTTTTCAAGTCATGCAATCTGTGTGTCTCAGTTTCTTGATTTGAAAAATGAGGATGATGAAAATAATAATGATGATAAGAATAATTATAACATCTACCCTATAAGGTCGTTGTGAAGAATAAATGTGTTATGTGTAAAAGTACTTAAAACAATTCCTAGAACTAAAGTAAACTCTATTGATGTACTTGCACTTAGGCTGTGGTGACTAGTAGCAAAAACATAGGTTTAAGAGCCAGATAAATCCAAGCTGAAATCCCTGCTCAATTGCTTTTATTAGCTATGTGGTATCTGACAAATTATGTCACTTCTCTGAGCCTTAGTTTTTGTATTTCAGATAGGAAACAGAACCTACCTTACAGGGTTATTAGAAGGAATAAATTAGATAATTCAAGGCTAATGAGGTCCTATCACTGAACTCCTGCTCATTTAATAGTTTAGACTTGGGAATGGTAAGAGATTTCACAGGAGGTTTTAATTTACTAAAAAAAGAAAGTTTCTAAAATTATAAAAGTAACATATACTTGTAAAAAATTAAATTTTACAAAAGTATATAGTAAAAAGTAAAACTCTGTTTTTACGCCCATTCCCCCATCCATTTAACTTTCCTTCCCAGAGATAACAATAACAGTTTGATGTATATCCACCCAGACCTTCATCTACATATATCCATGCATATGAATATTTACATGAGATCACATACACATATACATATATACCTACATAAATTATACCTTACTATACATATGTGTGTATATTATGTAACTTTCTAATTTTACTCAGCAGTATGTCTTTGACATCTTTCCATTTGAGTACATAAAGACTTATGACATTCTTCTTAATGGCTAGTCAGTAATCCATAGGATGGATACGTCAGTGGCTTACTTTTAGAAATCTTCAATCATTGTTCTCAGAATAGCATCATGAGTCTCCAATTGCAGTGTACTTTTTGCTCAAAGCTAGTATTTAACAATATAGCATGTAAATGTGCAGTTTAAGGCAAATTCAGTTTGTGTGGATTGTGAGTGTTTTGTTGAATTCTCAATTGTAGGGACAGAATGGAAAGCTAAGCATTCATGCAGAATGAAAATTTTTTAGATACATCAGAAAGAAAAACAAATCACTCACATTATTACCAGCTTTTGAATTTTTTCTTGGAGGGTTCTAATATTGAGAGACTAAGTGAAAAAGAAAACTAGAGTGAAAAAATCAGTAAGTTCAACAAAGAACTTTAAATACAAAAGTAACTGGTGCATAAAACACTGAACAATAATAATTAATCTTTTGTACTTGGAAATTATTATAACAATTACTCCTTTTGGATGAGAAACTAGCCCAAATAACTGAGAAATGCCAAAAATGATAGCTATGTATTCAAAATTATTGCATTTATATAAATAAAACCATGAAAGAGAAACTAAAATTAATACTTCCAGAATAAGCAAACTATATCGTTTCAATTTCCAAAAGCTCTAAAATATCTATATGCTACTGATGGAGGTGTCAGAATTCTGGGCAAGTATTCACAAAGTTCCAAAGTGTCATAACACTGAAGCAATGTAGTTATAAGGGAAGAAAACGTGTATAGATGGAATCATGGAAATGTCCCTTACTGTGATATCTGAGCAGGAGGTTGCAATCAAAGCAATTAGCAATTTAAAAGCACAGGGCCCTAACTCCCATGGAATTTTTAGTTCAAGCAGCTCTGGCAACACCCAAAACTATTGTAAAATATTTTATAAGAAAGCTTCATCAGTGGTAATGCCTGTTTTAATGACATCTGGAAACAGCTGTTTTTTGTGTTTTGTTTTGTTTTGTTTCCAAAAGACGGCAATACTTTTAAGTCTGCCAAATACAGATAATAAGATGCTAGCTTACCTATTATTAACAAAGTTATGCTTTCCTTATTGACAGAAAAGATCTATTCACATTGTGAAAAGAGTACATTACAGAGCTAGTGAAAAACTATTGAAAAGTATCATGGATGACTGTAAAGTTGTGGTTCCCAGCCCTAAACGCTCCACCCTCTGGGTGTCTACAATTATCTTAAGGATCATCATGAGCTTTTTGAAAAGTTATCGAAACAAAATTAGAGGCACTTTAAAAAAAAAATTATGCCACGTAGCATTTTTAGGAAAAGGGGGAGATGACATAAAATCAAGCTAACAATAGCAGTGTGTTATAAACTCCCACAAAGTTGAGAGCCAATGATGCTAAGACTGGTTATGTAGATTCAGTAGTAGTTTTTATGATTTCAGAAAATTATACCAAGGCACACCATCTAAACAATTATAGTCAAGTGCATGAGTTTTCTATGTGATTCAAAAGTTGGCACTCACATAAATAGTAATCCATGAATTCTGTCTCCAAGTTTTGGATATTTTTCTACTTAAGAATTTCCTGAATATCTGAAAATATATTCCAATTCCAGCACCAAAATCATTCATTCATTGAGGAAATATATGCCAGGTACTGATATACATATGACCAGAAGCCATGTATAGGAGTACCTGTTTTCTGGAGCCTTTCTAATAACATATTTTAAAATATCTTTAGCAATATTATATTATTAAAACAGTATATTATTGTAGTTCCCCATTTCTTTGAATATGAGTGAAATCAGACACTTTTTCATATGTTTATTGATCATATGACTGTAATTCTTTTTTGAATAATCTGCTTATATTCTATGTGTGCTTTTCTACTGGTCTTTTTATTATTGATTTGTAAAGGCTCTTTACATATTACCACACCATCTATCTGACATTATTATCTTTGTGTAGGAGCTTCTAGAGACAGCCAGATTTGCTCAGTAATTATTATAGTTAAAGTCAGCTAACGTTGTCAAATATTTTTCTAAGGTCTATGAGTATCTTGGAATCATTTTGATGCTGTTCACTTCTGTTTCTGTATTAAATCTAAACCAGTTTATGCCATAGACAAACGGACTGCAGGAGTGTGCAACAAGCAATATTGTTCGATAGTCAAAAGAGAAGAAATTGGACTATAATCTTGCCAGTGATTTAAAACAAAACATAACAAAAACTTAAAAGATGTTACTGTAGTTGCCACCATCAATTTCTTCATCATTCTCAAAGGTGTTATTAATAGTAGCATCTTTGGGATATTTCAGCACTTTTTTAGTACTACCTATATTTAAAAAGGACTTGACTGGCATCTAAGGTACACTCTATCACCCTGCTTTAAAAAACCTTAGCAGGCATAAAAAATTAGGTCCTGGAGGTTTGTAGATTTGACAGCAATACTGACCTTTTCTCCAGATATGGCAGAAGCTAATTTGAGGCAATACCAATGTTGCTCAGTAACTTGAGCCATCATCCTCAATAATAGATCCGTATTGACATTTCCATAGAATATTTTTTCTTTTTATGATTCAGAGTCAATGAATATTTGCCGAGTTCTTAGTGAATGCCAGGTACTTTTAAAACATACAAATTTTCTTCCAATCCTCGCCACTGGTCTATTACATCAGTATCCACATTTTCAAACAAGGAAATTATAATGCAAACAGGTTATGTGATTTGTTCATGGTCATAATAGTAACTACTAAGTGGCAGACATGGAATTTGAAGCCAGATTTTTCCAACTATAAATCTAGTTTTCTTTTGACTGTGACACATCTGCCCTCCTCAGCAAGTCTGAATGAGACCTGTGAATGCCCCAAGCAGGCTTTATGTTCTGGTGCCTCCTCAATTCAATATTTTAAAAACATTTGCTCAACCTTTACTTGATAAAAGTAAGATGAGACTGAGTTTCTATTAATAAAATATTATTAATAAAAACAATATTATCTTTACTATCTTCAAAATAAAGAATTTACCACATACACCTATCACAATAATAGCTATTATTTATTGAGCACTTACCATGTGTCAGGCACTGTGCTAACCACTTCACATGCATTATCTCATTTAATTCTAGGAGGCTGGCATCATCATCATCATCATCACCATCCCAGTTTAATATGTGAGACCCAAAGAAGTTAAGTAACTCAGCCAAAGTCACATAGTAAGTGGTGGAGCCAGGATTTAAGCTTAGGCAGGCTGACACCTGAGCCTATAAGCTTAACCACTGTGTTTTAATGCCCTCAGCTATGGCAAAAATCCTAAATTGGCATTTTTAAAATTTAGTTAGTTAGTTAGTTAGTTAGTTAGTTAGTTAGTTAGTTAGTTTTATAGTGACATTGGTTAACAAAAGCCAATAAGTTTCAGCTGTACACTTTAACAGTAAGGCATATATATATTTACACTGTGTGCTCACTTCCCTCCTAAATTGGCATTTTAACCTACTGATTTCTTATTTTCTTTTCTTTTTTCTCTTTTTTTTTCCTTCTTTTCTGTCACTCAGAAATGAATACAATGGAAGTAATTTGTAGGGATATAATTATACAATCACATTTAAAATATTTTAGAATTTCCCTTTTGTTTTTTTGTTTTTCTTTGCTAACAAACCATTTCCTTCTCTTCTGTAGTTCTTGCTTTGTCTTTAGTTTCCTTTTGCAATTTTCCAAACCAGGCAACTTTCAGGGAGTTATATTAGAGCATTTAAAACTTAGATAAGAATATAAACTCCTCATTCCTGATAAACAGCACTGTGGCATGCATTATTTTGTAACACAATCTCAGCCAATTGTGGAGAGTTGCTCACTTTAAGCAACTCCCAGTTTGTTAATCCCAGTTGGTGGCACACCCTTTAACTTGCACATGCTCATCACAAAAATGCGGTGGCTGGCACCAGTAAGGACTGGTTTATTTTTGCTTTTGATTTTTTACTCAAGGGCTCTAGCCTCTTCAGCGAGAGAGGAAGCCAGTTTCCATCTCCCCAGTTACTTTGGGCAGCATTGGTAGAAACCCAAAGTAATTGGCACCATATTTATAATTTATCCCTGAGATTTTGTTCAACTCTCCTTTTTAAATTGGCACGCCAAGCTATTGCCTGGCTGGCCCATTGCTTAATCTTCTGTCTCACAAAGCTGTGGAGGAATCGATGAGTCTAATCTCATTTTCTCAATAGTATGCAGAACTCAAGAGTTGATAAAGAAGGAGGGTATGGTTTGGATACATCCATATTGGTTCAAATATTAAAAGATAATTTTCTATGAATTTTGGGTGACCCTAGAGGGTATACAGATTCCAGAGCAAAACCCCTTTGGTGGGTTTCCTCACACTGCTATCTGTAAACAGATGAAACCTGATTGCAATGAATGTGAGAGGGCAGCTGTAGCCTGCAGGTTGAATACTGATGTTGACAGCTGTGTAATTACAATGCAGTTTCATTACAGGGCATTTCATATGTGTAATTGTAATAAAGTTTAGATAATTTAGAAAAATGACTGATCGTGAGCAATGTCAGGCCATCTAAACTTCACCTCTGTGTTAATTAAAGCAAAACCTTCAAAGAGAACTAGAAATGAAGGAGTACACCCAGTAAAAAAAAAAAAAAAAGACTCCCCAAACCTTGCTTCTAGTTTGTCCACTCACTCTGTGTACTTCTGTGGAAAACTAAAAACTTTATTGACTGAGTACTTGTGAGTTCAAAATCATGCCTCTCCCTCCACCCCATCCTGCCCTACCAATTATTCTTTTGTGTAAGTCTGCTTTGGGTCTTCATAAGGTGTCTCTGACTAGGATTGAAGGTTTCAAATCAAGTGTAGGGAGTGAAGGGTGTTTTATGTCTTAGTACCTGAAAAATCAAAGCCTCCTCAAAACATTGAAGAGAAATGCACAGTGGTCACATTTTAAATTTCAAAAGAGAAAACACAGTCTGAAAATGAAACAAAATATTTGAAATCAGAACTGCCCCCAGAAAACTTGGATAATTATAGCTATCATGTATTTTGAGTACTTACTATGTGCCAGGCACTGGGAAAAGTACTTCCCATGTTTTTTATTTCATTTAATCCTTTCAATAACCCTAAGAGGTAGGTTCTAGAATCCTCATCTATGCAGGCGAAGAAACTAAGGCAGAGTGAGATTTAGACTACTTGCTCAAGGTCATATAGCAATTACATGGCAGAGTTAGGATTCAAATTCAGTTCTGATTAACCCTGAAGACCTGTCTCTTGGCCAACAAGGGGCTTTGCCATTCTCTTAGATGTTTAGGCTCTAAATAATTTATTTGCAGAAGGAGTCAAATCAGTTTTTTCATCTGTGTGTGACCTGCATGATTTTGTCATATTCAAGAACAATCTCAATTATAGACATGGTGTTCAGGCCTGCCCTCTCTCATTCCCTAAGTATGGGGGTGGCAGCATTCCTCACCTTAGCCTCATCCCCATAAAACTACCTAAGATCTGCTCTTGGCCAGAAAGTTGGTCTCTGGAAAGTGAACTGCCATGGCTCTATCTACTTTAACCTCATCTTAAACAATAATAATCATGAAACCATGAGTTGGATGTTAGTTATATTTTTAAATGCATATTGAAATAAATAATGTTCATCTGCAATCACCTACAATTATCTCATATACCACCAGGGGGACGTATACTACATATAGGGAAGCACTGATCTGGATTATCTCAAGTGATCTTCTAACCTTCACATTCAATGGAACGCTTAACCTCTAAAAGTAGTTCAGAAAAGTTGAGACAGGTTTGAACAAGATGGCAATTTGCCAATCCTTGCTCTTTTTCCTCTCTTGCAGTCTCCAGCCTGCTTAACTGTACTCCATTTTCTGAGATTTTTCACAGCTTTTCAGAAGAAACTAGGCACTTCCAAGAGAAAAAGCTGCTTCCATTTCCACAACTACTGATCTTCAACTTCCAGCTCAGATGTTACATCCTTAGAGAAGCTTTCTTTGACCACCCAATCTAAAATAAACCCCTATTATAATGTTCCCCCATCTTACTTTTCTCTTAACACTTATCACTATGTAAAATCATCTTGTCTGGTTTTTTTTTTTTTTTTTGACTTGCAAACTGCCAGTCTCCCTACTAAATCACAAGCTCCAAGAGGTCCCTGGCATTTAGTATAGTGCTTGGCATATAGTTGAGTGTTCAAGGAGTATTTGTCAAATGAATGCACATGATAAACCAGGGATTCTAAAGTTAGGGAAGGGCCATAGAGCTGAAGAACAAAGGCAATATAACGAAAGCTGAATTTTGGGTGATGTAATTTATACAACAAGGTAAAGAGGGCAATGACCTGGGAAGATATAAAACTAGCTGAGGTACTTATATCACTCATTTTTTCTTGAGTACTTACTGTGTTCAGGGCATTGTGCTAAGCTGTCCCTTGTGGACTGGATACTATTGAGTTCTTGGGTATGCCATTGGTAATCCCCAGTTACATTCATATAACTCATTTTTATTGAGTAACAACTATATGTCAAGCACTTTTCTATGCTGGAATACAGCAGTAAGCAAGACAAAGTTCCAGCCTTCTAGTAAGGGTAAAATCAGGATCAGGCATACATCTTACATAGTTCTTTTTCCCAGATGGTATTTTCCAGATGGTATTTTCTAAGTGATCTTTTACCTTTCAAGCAAAATCAGATCTTTACTCTCAAGGTGGTCTTAGAATCATTCCTCTGACCCTATTGTATTTATAACAGCTACCATCCATTTATTGAGTATGCATTACATGTCAGGCACTGTGCTAAAAACCTTATATGCATTATATGATAGAATCTTTCCAATAACTCCATGAAGAAGGCATTACTATTATTATCATTTTACATAGAAGGAAACCAAGGCTCACCGAGATTAAATGACTTTCCCAATGTCATGTAGTTGTTATGTGGTAGAGTGAATTCAAAGATAGGCAAAGCGCCCTCTGAAGTTGTACAATTCAATGACCATCCAGAGTCACTGTCTTTAACTACGAATGTGCAATGGTGCTGCTTATATTACATACAGCCTCCCTTTACTTAAGAAATTCAGCTCTGAAGATTCTGGAAATCCAGACACACTCAGGTATAGGGTTTGCCTGAGAAGCTGGCAATGAGGTAGGTAGAAATGTTTTAATATTTGCCTGTGTGTTCCAGAACATAAGGCACCAGTGGATATATGTTATGAAACAGTTGCTATGGTTCATTACACCCTAAGAATACCACTGACTCTCAGAAAAGATCAAATTCTTGAAGATATAGTTCAGGAAGAAAACAGTACATATCTGAATTTTGTTCCTTTGAAAATAATTAAACACAGAGCAATTTTTAAAAAGCCGAGGAAAACAGCCAGTGCAGAGAGACTATTAAAACCATATCTCAATATAGGAAACTCAGATTAAGATAACAAGTATATTTGTGCCATCAGTTTTATCATAATATATCCTTTAAGTTTGATATAGAACTAAAGGCTCTAAAATGTTTTTTATACTGATTCTATATTTTTACTGAAATATATTCATTTGTTTAGTGCCTTTCAAAGCAATTTTTCTTACCTTACTTCATTTTGGTTTCATAAAAACCTTGTAAGGTAGAGGAAGGATAAATTTAAGGTACAAAGTAGACTAGTAAGTTAACCAAGAACACCAAATTAGAATTGAAGCAGTGAAACTTGGTTCATACCACCAGGGTGCAAAAAAGTCACATTTCTTTATATCACTACAACAAATGAAACCTGCTCTGAGCTGTCCACACTTCCAGCTGGCTAAAAATTCAATCTCGCTCATGATTTTTAGAGGCTGTCCCTTGGCCAAAGTTGTCGAAAGCCCTAGCAAATTATACACGGACCAGAACTTTCAGGGCAGACCCTCTGCCATTTGTCCATACTGATATGTTTATCATGCAAATGCACAGGCCCCTTGTAGATAGATGTGTCAGCTGCTTCTGTTCCACCCTTGGACATTGGTGAGGGGGGTATCTTTGCTGAGGTTGGCAGCCTCATGGCCTAGTATCCAGCCTCTTTTAAGTGTACCATGCAGCTACTCTCCTTTGAGATCTTGCCTCTTCTTTGGGCACTAAAAGGGAACAAGGGTATTCCTTGCTGCTCAAAAAATCTTTCATTATTCCCATCGCCTTTTTAATTTTAAACTTCTATAACTTCTAGATTAGACAGCTTCTGCCACCTCTACTCAAAAGTTCTCTTAACCCGCTGGGGCAAGCCAGCATAGTTTCCCTCAATGAGCCTAGGCTTTTGAAATCAAAAGCTATGGATTCAAGTCATCTGGATTCAGGCAACTTCTACTTTTGACCTTGCAAAACAAAAGCTTCCAAGATAGGGAACAGAAAGATGTAGCCATATTTTGATTTAGGGAAGGAAAAGTACCTACAACAATGAAAACAAATTATACAAAATTTATATCTCAATAAATAATCCTGCCATAAACTTTATTACAATCTTTACTGGTAATTTTGGGGGGGGGCTGTTATTTGTAAGTCAGCAGTAACCATGAATCTACAATTTTGCAGTTGATTTTAATTCTGCACATATTTATTGAACACACACAATGCTGCAACTGATGTACTAATGTATTATATGGCAGCAGTACCCAACCTTTTTGGTATCAAGGACCAGTTCTCCTATGAGAATCTAATGCCTGATCATCTGAGGTAGAGCTGAGGCGGTGATGCTAGTGCTGGGGAGCAGCTGCAAATACAGATGAAGCCTCACTCCTTCACCTGCCGTTCACCTCCTGCTGTGCAGCCCAGTTCCTAAAAGGCCATGGACCAGTCTATAACCCGAGGGTTGGGGACCTCTGTTGTATGGGATATGTAAGAAGAAAAAAAGATGTGATCTTTGTCTTTGAAATGTAAGGAAATGAACCCATAATGTGGTCTTTGATAATCTGTTGCTGGTAACTTTCATATTCCACTATTCAAGGGGCTAGTATTTTCTCTTCTAAAGATTATGCTCTTTACATAGAGTATCTTTCATTCACTCGAGAATAATTATATGCTAGTCATGCGGCCAGGAATATAAAGAGATAACATAGTCCCTGAACTTCAAGAAAGTCCTTGAACTTCAACAAGTAGAAACTAGGTGGAGGAAGAGAATAGACCTACAATATCAGAGTGGCCTGATGGAAGAGGCAATGTTTAAGTAAGGACATTATAAAGGATCCGTTGGAGTTTACTAGAAAAGAAGTAGGGGATGAGAATTCTGGAGAAGAGTAACAGCATGGGCAGAGAAGAGAATATATTTCCTAAAATAAAAATAGGGATGTGGAAAGACAGTATGCTTAAGGAATTGTCAATAATCTGATTGGTGTACGAAGTCTGTGGGTGATAACGGTGAAAGGCCAGGATAGGGAGTTAGTCTAGGGTGTGATTGAAAATGTTCCTATATGCAATGCTAAATACTTTGGTATTCTTCTTAAAGGCAATGAGAAACTAACTAAAATTTCAAGTAGGGAACTGAAAAAATCAGAACAGCATTTTTCAAATGTTCCTCCAGTCTCATCCTCCTCCAGTGCCAAGGATGGACTGGAATAGGGTGAGACTGGATACAGAGAGAGAAATCAGGCACCTTTTAGTGAGAGTTGATTAAATAAGGCAGTGGACATGGAAATAGAGTTGAGGTAATATAGATGGACTAAATGTAAGAGGTGAGAGATAAGTAAGTGTTAAAGATGACTCCCGAGCCCAGGTTGTCAGGTAGATGGAGATAATATTAACTAAAAGAGGGGATACCCAAGAAGTGCAAGGTTGTGTATAATGAGTTCTGTTTTAGATATGTTGAATATCAGGTGTCTTTGGGACATTCAGGTGAAACTATCTAATAAGCCAATTGAAAAGTCAGCCTGCCACTTGGTTAGAGAAGTCAGGGTTGGAGTTAGAGATTTACAAGTTGTCAGAATACAAGTGTTGAATAGACTGATAGCAGTGAATGTGGAGCAAAAGTAAAGGGTGGGGGTAGGGACCCGAGGGACATGTAGCTAGAATAAAAGAAGTCCCCAAAAGAGTCTGAGAGAAGCAGAAATCAGATGAGGGCTAGAAGAGAAAGGTGTCATGGAAGACATGGAAGTAGAGAGGTCCTGGAAGGAAGAGATGATGTTGTGTAACAAATGCAGAGTAAAGACCAGATAGGACAAGGACTGAAAGGGCCACTATAAATTGGGCAATTTGGATGTCACTGGTGGCTTTTATTGAGATAGTAGTGGGAGCATAAGCCGGACCATTGTTATTTGAGAGTTTAAGAGGAGATAAGAAAGAGGGAAACGGTTTTTGAGGCTTATTCTGTCAAGAAGCCTGACAGTAAATGGAAAGTGAGAAATAAGATAGCAGCACAATTGGCAACGTTAAAAGAAAGATTATTTAATGTGAGGGAATGCGTATGGAGAGTGAAAGTAGAGTTCTGAGAGAAGAGAGGGCTAAAGCATGTAGTTGAGTCTTAGACAAGTCAGAGGAAGATGAGTTCCAGTCCAGTACTTCTCAAACTATCTGTGACAGAGTATCAGCTCTTTAAATTTCCAATCTATCACAGATAGGTACTTCTGTAAAATATAATAAAAATGAATTATTACAAAAAAAATCAGTGGAAAAAAAGACATTCAAAATATAGGCCCCCATTTATTATTAGATCCAATAAACATATAATTACTTTATCAAATTGCTATAAAAGTTTCTAAATTCTTACTCTCAATTTCAGTGTTTATGTTGTTGTGGATCAGTATCAAACAATTTGAGAACTGGAAGGGGTCCACCACCATACTTTGAGTAGAATACCCTTCTTTCAAGATAGAGGAAGGAAGCAAGAAAGGATAGGAGAATAGAGATAACATTTAGGAGTGGGACGAAGGAGAGTTGAGAGAATTCCTAACTGAAAATCATTTTTTTTGATAGTTAAGTAGGAAGCTTGACCTTCAGAAATGAGTAAATAATGCAGGGGATGTAGTAGGAGGATTGGAGGAGTGTAGTAATGGGTCGAAATAGCTGCTGTGGGAAATGAGAAATGGAAATTAATAAAGATAAATAAAAGAATTGTAAAACAACAGAAAGAAGGCCCAGCTGAAGCTGGAAATCATAAATTTGTTACAGAGCCAGTCAGTTCAATTTTGTGATTTTTTTCCTAGTAGTTTTGTAACGTCAGAACAGAGGCAGAGAAATATATGCTGGGGTTCTGGTAACATGGTCGGCTAGGTGTGCAAACTGACTCTCCCAGGGAAAACAACAAAAAGTGCTGAATAAAATACAAGAAACATCTTCCTAAATGTATCAGAAAGCTGAAAAGGTAGGAATTACAAGCCCAGATCTAAGTGAAGGCAGATTGATGAAGTTACTTCTTTGAGAACATTTGCTGAACTTAAGTTAAACTTCAGGAAATGAGCCATAAGTGATATGAAAACACAAAGCCAAGGGCCTACCCAAGGTGGGAAGTTTAATAAGGTTCCTACCCAGATAAAAATGGAGTGACAAGGAGCTAAACCATCAATGTACTTGCGAACAAGAAATAACCTGCTATACACACACATACATACACACATACACACATACACACATAAGGAGACTTCAAAGAAAGCAGCCTTGGTACTGAGTAGAGGGGGAGGCACCTACCTGACAGATTGTAAACACAATCTTATTTAATAATGACTTGCAACTTAAATTCACATTACCAGGTGCTCCAAAATACCTCAATCTCTGAATTTAGTTTAAAGTAGACCCAGACTGGTCGTGCCACCAGGCACCTGGCAGAATGTAAATCCTCTCTGCAGGAACCCATCCTCATTCTAAACCTCAAAATATTCCCACAAATAATTTTTCAAAGAAATAAGGAGATTTTAATTAAAAATCACTAAGCACACAATGAAACACGGCACCATATGTGGATAAATAGGAAATTCAAATGAGATAGATTTGAATCCAAATATATACGTATTTATATTTAAATACAAATGGGCTAAATGCTTGTGTTAAAAGATTAACTAAATTTTAAAAATCCAACCATATGTCACCTACAATAGTTACATTTAAATATAAAAATACAGAAAGATTGACTGTAAAAATATAGAAAAAGACACTTCACACAAATACTAACCAAAAGGAAGCTGGTACTGCTATATTACTATCAGACAAAATAGATTTTGAGGCAAAAAAAGCACTACTAAAGATACAGAGCATCATTCTTTTTAATAAAAAAAAATATAATACAACAGGAAGATATAAAAAAATATTAAATGTGCATGAAATAGCCTTAAAATAAAGCAAAAATCAACAAAGCTACAAGGAGAAATAGACAAGTCCATATCATAATGAGAGATTTTAATACACTTCTCTCTGTAATTGATAGAAGCAATAGACAAAAAAACATTCAATTCGTATAGAGAAATTTAAATAAGACAATTAATAAAATTGATCTACTAATGTATAAAACACAGAACTCAACAATTTCAGAATACATATATTTTTTTCAAAACCAGAAAGAACATTCATCAAAACTGGTTTAAGTAACTAACATGACCATAACTGGGTCATAAAGCAAAAAATTAAAATGATACAAATGACATTCTACAATCGCAAAGCAATCAAACCAGAAATCAACAACAAAATGATAACTAGAAAAACTACATATATTTTAAAATTTAAAAATGTACTTTAAAAAAATGGGTCAAAGAAGAAATCATATTGGAAATTGTAAAATATTTCAAACTGAATTAAAAAGGAAATAATACCTATGCAATTTGTGGGATGCAACTAAAGCAGTACTTAGAGGGAAAGCTATCACCTGCAATGCTTATATTTGAAGAGAAAATAAAGGATAAAGATGAAAGAGCTAGACATTCATCTTAAGGATCCGGAAAATAAAATAAAATAAACCCAAAGAAATAGAAGGAAAGAAAACACATGGTGAAGTTGATTCAGTATCAGAGGTTGGCATAACAGATGTTGTGGAAGGTAATAAGTAATAAGTATGAAGGAATTGAGGAAGTTAGTGAAAGTGTGGTCAAAATGATTGCTAATGGGCATCAAGCTGAGCTAATAAGGGCAGGTAAAGTCGAGGTGGGGCAAGGAGGGAATGTCAGGAAGATTGGAACATAGTGATGGGTCTATAGACATGAGGTCTCAAAGATGTGAGATCACAAAGCAATTTAATGGGAGTAAGGGAGTGAGAGATGAATAGATAGAAGTTTTTGATTAGCATGGAATGTCAAAGTTAAAGATTTTATATGTGAAACAGTCTAAATGAAAAATATATTTGGCATGTGGCCATGTAAGTGGGTTGCTAAAATGCTAAAATGGGTTGCTTATCTGTTAATGGTCTTTCTATTACTCTGCATTGGTTCGTAAGATCTTACAGGATAGGAAACCACCTTATTCATCTCTATATCACTATTATGGGGTCTGGAACACAGTGGACACTTAATAAATGCTTGTCTACTTTAATTAATAATACAGGCACTATGCTAAGCACTTCACACACATGATTTAATCCTTACAATAATTTTGTGAGATACATAGTGATAGTAATTTAAGAGATAATGAAAGTGAGGCCAACTTGCTCAAAATTGTACAATGAATAACCAGGTGCTGTGCTAAAGACCTGAGAGTAGGTAAGTGCTTACTATAGCCCCAGACAAGATATGCCCAAAGCAATCTCTAGGCCCTGTTGTGATTCTAGTAAGCAAAATTTTGCTAAAGCAGTAAAAACATCACAACACTAAAATTCCACTAGAACCTCAAGGCTGGATTATAAAATACACGTCCTTCTTCTCAGCTGTCTACTTCTCTCACTCCTACATTCTTCAATAACCAACAAAGCCCAGTCATTTTATTGACTGTCTTTTCTCCGTGCTCCTCATTTCCACCCAGCTTAGTCCTCCCTCTTCCCCAGAGGATTCTATCTTATTAATTTTCCTATTTATATATGTGACAAGAAACTAATAAAAATTGATGCTTTGAGATCTTTGTGTTTGTGCTTTTCAGGGTAGAAGTGTTTCTGGGTTAATTCATCTGTCCAAGAATTGCTTGTAGGTATACTTCACTGAAGACTTTGTAATGATGATCATCAAAGAAGTAATACAGAAGGAGGAGAAAAAAAATGACATAGATGATAGAGGCTCTGTTCATCCCTCTGGCGACCAAATCAAAGTTGTGATGGAAACAAGGAGCAGCAGCAAGGAAAAATTGCCTGGGATCTAGATGAACAAGCCATACAACTATGGAGAAATCCAAGAAAGCACCCTGCAACAGCAGAAGGTAGGATGGGGCGAGGATGCGGGGCTGCCGATCCCGAGTGGCTGAGTGAAACCGAGGCTGTGGCAGCGACAGTGGCAGCTGCAGAAGCCTCTTAAAGGGGCCACATTCATGAGCAGATTTTCGCAGTGACGGACCTGCTCGCTCTGAGCACCAGTGCCCTTTCGGCTGCACGCAGCGGGGACCAGGGACTTACAGGGAGACATTTTTGGAGTGAGGGCCAAGGCGAGACTTGCTCGGTACAGAAGTGCCGGCAGAATCCATTGTTACTTGTTAAGCCCTCACCACTACCAGTGCGCCGGACGCAGGTGCTGTGACATCATCAAACTGGATAACAGAGGTCGCTCTGCCCAGATGAGTCCCTGAAACCCCACCTCCCCCAACTCACGGCCCCACCTAAGCCACATCCAGGTGTGTCCTCAGCGAGTCAGGTGCTCCTTGCTGAGACTCACACTGGTGGAGGCAGCTGACCTCAGTTTCTGGTTTGGCCTTTTGAGGCAACTATAAGCACAGCATCTGCGGATTGCTTGCTGAATCTTAACAGGTGGCCCCAAAGGTGAGGGGCTTGAGCTAAATTTGGCCTGCAGCTGAATCCCTCTCAGGACTGTGCCAGTGGACGTTTACTTCACAAATCCACACTAATAAGAACGGGAGACTTAGGAGCTTTGCTTCGTACATAGAAATAGATATGGAAAGGCAGCCAAAA
>NW_006440619.1:387303-396572 GCF_000325575.1 Pteropus alecto | reverse complement strand
ATAAGACTGGCAGCTGATTTCTCAAAAGAAACTATGCAGGATAGAAGAGCTTGGCAAAAAATATTTGACAGGATAAAGATCCAGGATCTACAACCAAAAATAATTTATCCAGCAAAGCTATCATTTAGAATTGAAGGACAGATAAAGAGCTTCCCAGGCAAAAATAAGCTAAAGGAATTTATCACCACTATGTATTACAGAAAATGTTGGACTTCTTTAAGAAGAAAAACATATATCAAAAACAGGAATAAAGAATGCTAACAACTATATTCCTATCAATAAGTACCTTAAATGGCAAAAAAAAATTAGGTGCTCCAACCAAAGATAGAGTGGCTGAAAGAATAAGAAAACAAGATCCCTATATATGAAAAGGAAGAAGATGGAAAAAGATAATGCTTTGACGGATCTAGAAGGTATTTAAGTCAGACAGAGAAAGATAAACACTATATGATTTCACTTATATGTGGAATTTAAGGAATAAAAAGAACAAACTAATCAAAAACAGACTCACAAATATAGTGGACAATTTGGTAATGAACATAGGGGCGGGGGGTTTGGGGGGCTGGGAGAATGGGTTGAAGGGTTAACGAAGTACAAATTTGTAGCTGGTGGATGGTCACAGGAATGGGGAGCATGGCATAGGGAATGCAATTAGCATTAACACATTGGCTAGGTGGAGGGTCAGGGGAGAGAGGGAGCAATTGGGAGAAGCATTTTACTAACTATATAGATGTCTAACCAATGTATGGTATACCTGAAACTAATTAAAATTTAAAAAAAGAAGTAATACTAACAGTGATAATAATAACTATTTATAATAGCTCTAGAATCTATCCATAATTAAAGGAAAGCCTTCCTTTGAGCCAACATTCCTCTCTAGCTACTCCTTCATTTCTCTGTTCCTCTTTGGAGCCAAATGTTTCAAAAGAATTGTCTGTGTAACCTATCTGCAATTCCTTACCTCCCTATTCCCTTTTAATCTATTCTTGTCTGGCTTCTGGCCACACTACTCCAATGAAACTATTCATGTTATTGTAACAAGCAGCCTCCATATTGCCAAACCCAACAAACATTTCTCTATCTACGTCTTACCTGAATTCCTTGTAGTATTTGGCATAGTTAACCATTCCTTTTATCTTAAAACATTTTCTTCTTTTGATATTGTGACATAACATGCTGATCCCCCACCCCCACCTCACTGGTTGCTCTTGTTTAGTCTCCTTTGCAGATTTCTCCAGACTATGGCTTCTAATCCCACCTATATGGTGATAATTCCTAAATTTACTTCTCTAGTAAAAACTCTCATCTGAGCTCATAACATGCATATTTTACTATCTACTTGGCATCTACATTTGGATATCTAATGAATACCTTAAACTTACTATGTCAAGAACTCTTGATAGACCCCCAACCAGCTCCTGTCCCTATCTTCTCTATTTCAGTATGTCACCAATACTTATTCAGTCACTTAAAACAGAATTAATTCTTTCCTTTTCCTCACTTCAACAACATACCTAGAAGTCTTATTGACTCTAACTCTAAAGTTTATATAGAATATCTCCCTTCAGTGCATCACAACTGCTACTACCTACATCCAGGCCTATCCTAGATTATGGAAGAAGTTTCCTGACTTGTCTCCTTACCTCCTCTCTGTATTCTTCTATCACATTATCCACATAGCAGCAAAATTGATCTTATTGAATCCTTCAATGGTTTCCCATTTGGCTTTTTAAATAAAAGCCAAATTCTTTATTTTGGCTATGCATAAGCAACTCTTGCTCCTCAATAAGTAAATAGAAGGCTTGAACAACACTATACACTAACTAAACCTAACATACATCTATAGAGCATTCCAAATGGTAACAGTAGAACACATAATCTTCTCAAAGTGCATGTAGAACACTCTCTAGGACAGACTATGCTGGACCATAAAACAAGCCTCAAAACATTTAAAATGATTGAAATCCTGCAAGGTGTATTCTCTACCACAAAGGAATGAAATTAAAAATAAATTATAGAATGAGATTTGGGAAATTCACAAAGATGTGGAAATTAAAACACTTCCAAACAACAGATAGGTCAAAGAAATAATCACAATATAAATTAGAAAATATTTGATATGAATGAAAGCAAAACCACAACATACCAAAACTTATGGAATGCAGCTAAAGCAGTGCGTAGAGAGAAATTTATAGCCGTAAGTTCTTTATTGAAGAGGAAGAGGAAGAAGAAGAAGAAGAAGAAGAAGAAGAAGAAGAAAAAGAAGAAGAAGAAGAAGAAGAAGAAGAAGAAGAAGAAATATCTCAAATCAATACCCTAAACTTTCACCTTAAGAAAATAGGAGAACAAAAGGGTGAACTAAACCCAAGACAAAGAAAAGAAAGGAAATAATAAAGATTAGAATGGAGATAAATAAAATGGAGAATATAAAAACAATAGTGAAAATTAATGAAACAAAAGTTGTTTGTTTGACAAATGTTGGGGAGAACGTAGACAAAATGGAACCCTCGTGCACTGTTGGTGAGATTGCAAATTGGTGTAGCCACTATGGAAAACGGTATGGCAGTTCCTCAAAGAAATTAAAAATATAACTACCTATTGACCCAGAAATTCTGCTTCTGGGTATTTATCCAAAAAAAATCCAAAACATTAATTCGAAAAGATACATTCACACCTATGTTCATTGCAGCATTATTTACTGTAGCCAAGACATGGAAGCAACCTAAGCGCCCATCAATAGATGGATAAAGAAGGGTGGTACATATATACAATGGAATATTACTTGGCCATAAAACAAGAACGAAATCTTACTATTTTTGATGACATGGATAGACCTGAAAGATATTATGCTAAGTGAAATAAGTCAGACAGGGAAAGACAAATACCATATGAATTCACTTATATGGGGAATCTAAAGAACAAAATAAATGAACATAATAAATCGCTCATAGATACAGAGAACAAATGAATTGTTGCCAGATGGGTAGTAGGGTGAAAAAGGTGAAGGTATTAAAAAGTACAAATCGATAGTTACAAAATAGTCACAGGCATGTAAAGTACAGCATAAGGCATAAAGTCAATAATATCGTAATAACTATGTAGGATGCCAGGTGGGAACTAGACTTATTAGGGAGATCGCTTTGTAAATTATATAAATGTCTAACCACTATGCTATACACTTGAAACTAATATAAAACAATATTGAAATAAAAAAATTGGTTGTTTGAAAAGAACAGCAAAATCGAAAGCCTTTAGTTAGACTGACAAAGAAAAAAAGAGAAGACTCAAATTACTAAAATCAGAAATAAAAGAGGAAACATTACTACAGAATTTACAAAACTAAAAAGGATTAGAAAAGAATATTATAAACAATTGTGTGCCAACAAATAAGACAACTTAATTAATATAAAAAAACTCCTAGAAACTCACAAATTACATAAAATTACAAAAACTGACTCAAAAACTCATGGACATGGACAATAGACTAGTGATTACCGGAGGGTGGGGGAGAGAGGGGAGGTAGATGGGGTAAAAGTGGTCAAATATGTGGTGACAGAAAGAAATCTAACTATGGGTGGTGAACACACAATGCTATATATATATATATACCGTATATATATATACCGTATATATACATACGGTATATTTATATCATATATATCTTATTGCATTTTGTTAACCAATGTCACCATTAAAAAAAACGACTCAAAAAATTAAAATTGTAGACCTATAACAAATAACAAGATTGAGTCAATAATTTTTTTTGAAATTTCCCAACACACCAGGACCAGATGGCTTCACTGGTGAACTCTACCATACTTTTAAAGAAGAGTTAATACCAAATTTTTCTCAAACTTATTCAAAATATAGAAGAAAAAGTTCCCAACCCATTTTATGAAGCCGATATTATCCTTAAACCAAGCCAGATAAAGATGCCACAAGAAAACTCAAACAAATATTTCTTATGAATATAGGTGAAACTCAACAAAATACTAGTAGATTGACTCAGCAACATATAAAAAGGATTATACACCATGAACAAGTGGGATTCATCCTAGGATTGGAAGGTAGTTTAACATCCAAAAATTAATTAACGTAATACACCATATCAAAGGCAAAAGAAGAAACCCATATGATCTTTTCATCAGACACAGATAAAGCATTTGACAAAGCCCAACATTTTATGGAAAAATAAAAAACACTCAACAAACTAGAAATAGAACAGAACTTCCTCAACCTAATAAAAGGCATCTATGAAAAACCCACAGCTAACATCATACTTAATAGTGAAAGACTGAAAGCTTTCCGCCTGATTTCAGGAATAAGACAGGAATGTCTACTGTCACCAGTTTTATCCAACATTGAAGGTTTTAGTCTCAAAGATTAGACAAGAAAAAGAAATAAAAGACACCCAGATTGAAATGGAAGAGGTAAAAATATCTATTTGCAGATGACATAATTTTATACAGTATTCTCCCCTTATCCACTGGGGTTATATTCCATGACCACCAGCAGATGCCTGAAACCATGGGTAGTACCGAACTCTATACATATACTATGTTTTTTGTTTGTTTGTTTCCTATACATACGTACCTTTTCACTTAAAGAAAGCACTTTACAGCTTCTCTTTGGCACATCCAAGCTCCCAGCATCACTACTCTTATGCTTTGGGCCATTATTAAGTAAAATAAGGGTTATTTGAACACAAGCACTGTGATACCAAGACAGTTGAGCTGATAACCTAGACAACTACTAAGTGATTAACGGGCAGGTAGCACCTACAGCGTTGTCCTACACTGGACAAAGGAATGATTCATGTCCCGGTTTGGACAGAGTAGGATTGCTCAATATTTCATCATGCTACTCAGAATGGCATGCAATCTAAAACTCATGAATTATTTATTTCTGGAATTTTCTATTTAATATTTTTGTTCCGTGGTTGACCACTGGTAACTGAAATTGTAGAAAGCGAAACCACAGATAAGGGGAGACTATTTTATATAGAAAATACTAAAACATCCAATAAAAGAACTATTAGAACTAATAAGTTCAGCCAGCTTATAGGATAGAAAGTCAACATACAAAAACCAGTTATATTTTTATAAAATGAGCAATCTGAAAACTGAAATTAATAAAACAATTCCATCTACAACAAAGAATAAAATGCTTAAAAATAAAGTTAACAAAAGAAGTGCAAAATTATACTCTGAAACTACAAACATTGTTGAAAGAAATTAAAATAGCCCTTAATAAATGGAGAGAAATCCCATGTTCATGGATTGGAAGACATAGTATGGTTAAGATACCAATACTCCTCAAATAGATCTACATTAAATACAACCCCTATCAAAATCTCAACTTGCCATTTTGCAGAAATTAACAAGACGATACTGAAAGTAATATGGAAATGCAAGAGTCCCAAAACAACCAACACGATCTTGTAAAAGAAGAACAAATTTAGAGGACTCACGCTTCCCAGTTTCAAAAGTTGCTAGAAACCTATAGTAATCAAAAGAGTGTGGTGCTGGCACAAAAATTGATGTATAGATCCATGTCATAGAATTGAGGGGCCAGAAATAAATCCTAAACTTTTATTTTTTATTGTTTTTTGACAAGAGAGCCAAGTTATTTAACAGGAAAGGAAGAGGTTTTTTTCAACAGATATTGTCGCAACAACTGAATATCCACATGGAAAAGAATGAGTTTGGACCCCTTTCTCACAATATATGCAAAAATTAACTCATAATGGGTCAAAGACTGAAATGAAGGAGCTGAAACTATGGAAAGGAAACATCGGTGTAAATCTTCATGACCTTATATTTGGCAATGGTTTCTTAGATATCATACCAAAAGTACAAGCAACAAAAGAATAAAATGATAAATTGGACTATATTGAAATTAAAAACTTTTTTTGCTCAAGGGACACCATTAAGAAAGTGAAAAGACAGCCCACAGAATGGAATAAAATATTTGAAAAGAATATGTCTGATAAGGGACTATCCAGAACATATTAAAAAAAATCTTTCAACCTGATAATAAGAAGACAAATAATTCAATTTTAAAATGGGCAAAAGATTTGAATAAACTTTTCTCCATAAAAGATATACAAATGCTGATAAGCACGTGAAAAGCTGCACAACATTGTTAGCAGTGAAATGCAAATCAAAACTACAAAATACCACTTCACACCCACTAGGATGACTACAATTTTAAAAAAGATAAAAACAAGTATTGGCAAAGACATGAAAAAATTGGAGCCCTCACACACTGCAGGTGGGATTTTAAAATGATGCAGCCAGTTTGGAGAACAACCTGGCAGTTCCTCAAAAGGTTAAATATGAAGTTACCATATAACCCAGAAATCCACCAAGACACCTTAAAACATACATACACACAGAAACTTATACACAAATGTTCATTGCAGCATGATTCATGATAATCAAAAAGTGGAAACAACCCAGTCAGTCAATTAATGAATGGATAAACAAAATGTAATATATCCATATAATGGAATATTCTTCAACCATAAAAAAAAGAATGAAACATTGATAGATACTACAACATGGAACAATTTTGAAAACATTATTCTAAATGAAATAAGGCAGACACAAAAGAATAAATATTGTATGATTCCATTTCTTCGAAATGTCCAGAATATGCAAATTTATAGAAACAGAAAGTGGATTATTAATTGCTAGGGGCTGGGGTGCGGTGGGGGGCAGAATGGAGAGTGACTGTTAATGGGTTTGGAGTTTCTTTTGGGGTGATGAAAGTGTTTCAAAATTACATTGGTGGTTACACAACTCTCTGAATATGCTAAAAACCATTAAATTGTACAATTTAAATAGGTATATTGTGTGCCTTGTGAATTATATCTCCATAAAAAGAAGAAAAACAATCAGAGATGTTTGGGGGAATTATAATGCAGGAAAATTTCAAGCCCTTATAAAAGCCATATGCCACCATGAGGCATCTGCAGTAGAAATGACAGCATGGGAGGTGGTGGTTAATTAGAAAGAGGCCCATCAAGTGGCATGGAAGAAGTCCAGAATTCCTTGTCGGGAACCTGTGGAGAATGTAAAAGGCAGCTGAGGATTAAGAGGCAGCATACCTGTCAGAACTTGCTATGGCAGGGGATGAACATCCAGTCAGTGACTGGATGGAGGATATGCTGAACTTTGGAGGGTTAGTGGACCACTAGGAGCTGAGGTAGGAATCCTGGACAGTGAGTAAGGAGACACAGCTGAGCTTTCTGACACAGTCATTGTGCATTGCCCATAGTGAGAGAATGAGCCATAAATTATGAACATTTAAGCAGTGGATACAGTAAGGCAAAGTGAGATAGACTTCAGTTAGGATTCTGAAGAGGTTATGTCATGAGTGATTTTGACCCTGAAGAGGTTTATTCACTGCCATGAGTGATTTTGAACTTTAAACTGAAAACAGGTATCCCCTGGTTTTTGAAAGTTTGCCTTATGCCACTTCGCTTTTACTCAAGACCTACATTAGTACTTATTTTCACTAACAGGAGGAAATCTGAAGAGGATTTTTGCTTTTACAAAAAAAAATTCAAACAGCAAAAAATAGCGTTCAGTGTTTGTTTTGCAGCAGCCCTGTAGAGACAGCACCGCTGCTCCCCAAGCAGCAAGAGTGGCCCTGCCCAGCTCTCCCCGGGAACGGGAACTATATGTAGCATCTCAGCATCTGTGAGCATCTGTGTTTTATCTTGATTTATTCCATGTATCCATTAGCAAGATGTGCCTTCAGGTATCGGAAAAGCCTAAGAGAGCTCTTAAGAGTGTTATGCTTAGTGTAAAACTGGACATGGTTAAGCATTCTGATTACGGTGAATGAAATAAAGACATTGTGCATGCGTCGAACTTACCTGCATTCACCATTTGTACTATTTATATGCAGAGAGAAAGAATCTTGAAAGCTCCTGAAGTTACTGTTGTTTCTGCTAGTAGCAAAGTGGTCTCTTTTAGTCAGCATCCAGTAATGTATAAAGTTGAAAGTCTATTGCTTGAATGGATTGATGGACTTACAAAGTGTAGTGTTTATTTATCATATTATTCCTGATTTGTTAACACATTTTGTTAATGATATTTTGGCTTTTGTATATTATTTGCTATGATTTAATAGGTTATCTTTAGGATCTTGGAACTCTTGAAAAGTTTTCCATATAAACTAATGGTAATTGCTTCTTTGCTTTATGCCACTTTAGCTTACAAAAGTTTTCCTATGGACGTTCTACTTTCAGATAGCAGGAGAAACCTGTATTCGCACAAGAGACTTCTAATTCAGAACACATTTTTGTATTTTAATTGACGTTAAACTTCACTCTGCCCAACCTGTATCTCCAGGCAACGGGAATAAATGCTATGGAATATAATGAGATTAGTTATAGAAAAACAACGATATGTTCATAATTAAATTTGGATGTGGGGCACAGTTATAGTATATACATTTTCACACTTCATTATATGCATAGAGGATAGTAGATGAAGTCTTTAAAGAAAAGAGAAATAAGAAAAATAGTCAAGTAATGATTATCCAAACTGTAGTAGACATCTTCATGTTTTCTTTGCTCATGACTTCTCTAACTGCCCAAAATAATACTCATTTTGGCCATCTCCTTCCTAAAAAGCTTTCCTTTCCAATCCACAACTAGCTAATTTTGTTAATTCTTCTACATTCGGTATACATATTAGAATGACTAAATCTCATTAAGACGTTTATATACCTTTGTCTCAAGGAAATAGGTGGTAAAAGACGTTCAATTAGTTTGCACTCCAGTTGTCTATAGAAGATATAAATGAAACAAAGAAAAATCCACAGTAAATCATGGTACTTTGTTCATTAAGGTATTCATTCGGTAAAGGATTCAGGAGGGAAGGATCTGTTTTGCATTTAGGAAAACAAAAGCTAATTTATCAATTTGAATTGAATAGTAGGTAAAGAATTTCATTATTTATTCATATATTCATTCAAATATAAAACTGATGGCCACCTCTACCACCACAACCATGTATTATATACGTACAAGGTTAGATCAAACTGGTAGCTAATAATTTTACATTCTGCAGTTGTTCAAGGATAGAAGTTGAGAAAGTTTGGTGACAAGATAAAAATAACACTTGTTTGGGCAGAAATGGACGGTTTTTGTTTTTTTTTCCACTGAATTATATGAATGTTACTCATGTCACCCACACCCCAGGAACCTAAGAAAATAATTTTGCAACATTATCAAATGCTTAATTCTCATCAAA
>NW_006440619.1:383868-387203 GCF_000325575.1 Pteropus alecto | reverse complement strand
TATATATTTTTTTTTTTGCTGAAATGAAAAGTAACTATTGTAAACATGAGAAAAATTGAGGTAATGGTAAAATAATCAGTAACCTTTGGGTTTAATTCAATTTCCAGTTTTATCACCTAGTAAATAATGTGCATAACCTTTGTTCAAGTGGTTTTTCACAGTTTTAAACAAAGCATTGGACAATAGCTCACAGCAATTTAGAGGCTGATGCAGATGAAGAAATGCTTACAGTCTGAATATGCTTCATTGACAAAGAGACTATGGCCCATTTATTTTTCTTATTTAAAAGAAACATGGAATCTTTAGCTCCCAGCTTGACAGTCAGTTACAAAAAGCAGAAGGCACCTTAACATTTCCTCTGGAGGGTATTATCACTGCATATCAGTATCAAAAGCGGGTAGAAACACATGTGCTCTATCATACTTTGACCTTTACACTTCAAGTCAAAAGAATACTGAGCAAGGTCAATTTTCCCATTCAGTGTGCACTTTGCGCAGATGCAAAACAAAACAAAACAAAAACAAAAAAAGAAAAACTTTTTCACATAATTTGATCTGTAGATTTTGTTTTGTTTGAACGAAATATGTTTATTTCTATGCTGTGAGTTTGCAAGAAAACAAGGCTAGGAGATGCATTTCCTCAAAGGCTAAAAGAAGGCATTACCACCACTACCACCACTACTTGCCAGGGGATTTGCAAAACATCTTGAGGCACAAAGTTAGTATAGGAGATGAGCCAGACCCAGAAGTTAACCCAGAGAAAAAGGTTAGAGTGTCCCCCCGACTGCGGCTTTTAGCCAGCCGATACAACAAAGTAGTTCAGATAGTAACTCCCAGTGGTCAGGAAATGATGAATTTTCTGCAGTCTTCATGTTTGGGTTTGTCTATTTCCTTATGATTGTAAGGTTTGGAATTGGAATTTAAAATCCTTGGGGAAAAAGCTATTTTTGTAATTCAGCTGGGATGTCCTTGTTTTGGGGTTTCCCACTGCATCAACCCCTTTGCCTGGTACAATAGCTATGATAGTGCTTTGTTTTTAGATAAACTGCAGGACTAAGGACATGACTACTGGTGCTTATTAAAGATTCCTTGCTATTTTCACAAGAGTAGGGGCGTTAGACTCTTGTCTACTGGCCAAATTCTAAATCAGGAGATTACATTCTGCTTTCCTAAATTCCCCTAGCAGAAGCAGCCATCCATGGTATTCTACTTTGCTTCCTGTGCTAAACTCGAGTGTGATGTCATTCAATGGCACTGGTTTTCTACTCTAGAAGTGTTCACTTCTTAGTGTGGTCAGTAAATTGCTACCTACTGTCTTACATCGCATTCGACCCAGTTTCAAACAAATTAAAAGGTAGGCTCTGATAGTTAAAGTATAAGACAAAACGAAACACCCTAAGAGTGTACCAGTTGTTGTGGAACATTTTTTAAACCAATCTGCTTTCTCTTCTGCAACACGGCAAAAAAAATGCTTTTTGTTTACTGCACTAGTGATTGACAATGAGTCGGTTTTTTGCCTCAAACAGGATAGTTAGTTGTAACAGTGATGATGAGGTCTGAGAGAATGAGATCACATATCACAAAACAGTTAACCCATTTTTTTGTTTGTTTGTTTGTTTTTAGGTTGCAGCTAACCATTTTCGACAGTTGATCTATTTCACATAGAGTTTTTCAGTCTTTCCATGAAAACTAAGTTATTTTTGTTTAACCTCCATTGTATCTACTGCAGTTTAATGTGACTATCTTTTATCCATCACTAACCTTGCTGTCATACATTGGTACTGAGAGGCAGTTTAGCACAATGGCATGGTTTTTGGAATCAGACATGCCTGCTTTCAAATCCTGGTTTTGTCACTTTCTAGATGTGTGGTGTTGGGCAAGTTGCTTCTAAGGTTCAATTTCCTCATCTGTAAATAAGCGACTTCAGAGAGTTACTGTGAATATCAAATGAGAGAAAATATTATTTTGAGGGGCTATGAGGTAAGACGAGGCATGGTACTTGGCACCCCAAAAGTGCTCAATAAATAGTAGCTATGTATCTGATTATGTACACAGATCTGACTTAATTCTTAAACTCTTTGAGAATGGTAAGCATACTTCTTGGATGCCAACATAAGTATAGTATTGTGCACATAGTATGGCCCAGAGGCTCAATATTTATTGAATGAATAAACTTCGGTTTTTCCTGAATGGAGTGAGCAGCCCTCAGCTGTTTGCAAGATCCCACACCTTAAGCTCAAAAGTGACAAAATCGATCAATCCTCTGATGTCTCCAAATATGCAGATACCTCACTTTGTCTAGATGTGTTGGCATGGTGTAGACACAATGCAAGTTGCTTATATTTACTTTCTGTTTCCATCAGGTTCATTTCTATGAAGTTTAACATTTGATTATTGTCTTAGGTGCCTGGAACGGGACTGACTCAGTCATACATACGCCTCTTCATCCATCCAAGCTTTCTTTGATTGAGAAATTTTAAAAATGAATACTAAGAACTGTCTAATAATATACCTGAACAAAACCTTTCAACTTGTGACTCAGTACACTACCTGCCCTATTTACCTGTAAGATCTGTGGTAGCTGCTTTGTTCCTGAGACACACACACACACACACACACACACACACACACACACACACGCCCATAAGCCACGGCAGAAAGTTTCAGAGCACAATCAACATCTTTGAACCAGTGAGATGTTGGTTAGGACTTCTTGCTTTTGAACGTTTTCACGGGGCAAGGAGAGAAAGTTGGGGAACAAGCAGAGGATACATAGATTTAATTGGGCTTGAATATCTGTCAATAGGAAAGAGTATTGCTCTTTTACCACAAGCCTGCTGCGTGCTTAGATCGATATTAAAGCCACCGCCGTGTAACCATTTCCCCGATACTTTGTACATACTTTACAGGGGCGGTCTCAGATGTGGAGCTCTAAGCACCTGCTTGCTCACACTCTGCCAGTTAGTTCAGAAACCAGCATATTTAAGGCCGGCGGCTCAGGTTCCACGTAACTCAGCTCAAGTGTCACTAAGTGCGGCGCCGGTCATCGAGCTGTGCTTTGGGACTTGGATACTTATTTCGGACTCTCTTCTCCCCCGCCGCACCCCCACGCACACTGGTTTCCCTTTCCTTCCTTCGTCCCCGGGTGTGCCCATCTCCTCCCTTCACTCCCACTCTCCGCTTCCTCGGTCTTGTTTCCTTCTCCTTCCTTTCCACCCGGCTGCCCGTCTTTTATCCTCAGAGGGCCGCAGGGCTGAGGCTGCGGCTTGGAGGAGGCGCGAGGCCGGCGGGACAGGCGCGAGGAGCAGAGCGGCGAAAGCGCGGGGCGCGCGCCGA
>NW_006440619.1:367605-383665 GCF_000325575.1 Pteropus alecto | reverse complement strand
ACTTATGGGTCGGAAGCGCTGCGTGGGGGAGACTGTTCCAAGATGGCGGCGGGCTGCTGCGGGGTGAAGAAGCAGAAACTGTCCAGTTCGCCCCCCTCTGGCTCGGGTGGCGGTGGTGGCGCCTCCTCCTCCTCCCACTGCAGCGGAGAGAGCCAGTGCCGAGCTGGCGAGCTGGGACTAGGAGGCGCCGGTACGCGGCTCAACGGGTTGGGAGGGCTCAGCGGAGGAGGTAGCGGCAGCGGCTGTACCCTCTCTCCCCCCCAGGGCTGCGGCGGTGGCGGCGGGGGGATTTCCCTGTCGCCACCTCCGAGCTGCGGAGTGGGGACCCTACTTTCCACCCCAGCCGCGTCCATCTCTTCCTCGCCCTCCTTGTCGTCCGGCGTCTCGTCCTCATCGCCCGGCTCCCGGAAGATGGTGGTGTCAGCGGAGATGTGCTGCTTTTGCTTCGATGTGCTCTACTGTCACCTGTACGGATACCAGCAGCCCCGGACCCCTCGGTTCACCAACGAACCCTAGTGAGTACCGTGCCCTCCGCCGCCCTCTCCCTCGCTCTTGGGATGAGGCTCAGAGTTGAGGCAAAGTACGAGTCTGCCACCCCGTCAGCGGCTGCCCCGGCCCCTTTCGCTGCCCAGGTCCCCGGACCACTCGACCTAAGTCAAGGCAGAGCACCTCGCGCTTCCTGTCCTCCGAGGCAAGTGCCCTACACTTCGAGCAGGGTGCTGGTGCAAGAGATGGCTCACTGGCTCCCAGAGGTGTTCGCTTTCTCTTTGCGATAACTTTGAGGAGTTTTGACCCATTCCTCCTTTCTTTCGCCACCCCGCGTCCACACCGCCCCGGGTTTTGTAGAACCGAATTACTCAAGGTGTTCACGTCCCCTCACTTTGGTTTCCATTACCCCCAGTGAAAGCCCCGCCAGTATTCCCGCCTTGCACATGAGGAGTTACTATCCCATTGCAGGGTGAAAAATAACTATCCAACTTCTGTTCTGCTAGGAATGGAACTTAGCCCCGGAGCTTATGAGGTTACCTCTCTTTTCGTTCATGTTTCCTGGTGTCCTGGGAGGGAGGAGGTTTTTTAAAAACACATTTTCCCTTTACTACCAATTTTTATCGGAACAAACCCATTAAGATGTGTTTCTAGTGAAGCGCAACGCCAGCTGTCGTATTAGAGGAGTGAGACTTATTTTTTTAAATTCCACTGGGTAATAGTTCATTCAAAGGAAACTGTCCTCATAGAACCACTGTCAGTTTGTACATTAAGCTTGCATTTGCTTTAGTGCCTATTTCACTTTTAAGAAATCTATGTTACGCTTGACGATGAGAAATAGTTAATCCCAGCAGTGTGTAGGAATTTTTATGGTTTCCTTTGGTTTTGTACTCTTATTTTGCTCTTCAAGTGTGTGGTTGAAATTGTTTAAAATAGCAGTGGTACTGCTAAAAGCCGGGTTAATTTTGATCCCTGTCTATTTGGATGTGTGGGAGATGGGGCATACTTTTTTTTTTCCAAAGTGTAAACTGAGTATAAACTGACTTTTCAAGTTAAACACTAGTCAGAATGTAAAGCGCAAGGAAGGGCGGAGTGACAAAGAGAGCGATTGTTTTTATTATGAGTTCTTAGCATCAACAAGAAAAATAATACAGAAAAATTTCAAAGAAATTTATATTGAAAAGCATCAACCCGTTTGCTAGCTAAGACAAGTGCTTCTTGTCCCCATATCATAAACACCTGAATTGTTCTTTATACACTGCTTCTTTTCACTCTGTGAGATTAGGGGATTATACTACTACTGGATAAGTATAAACATTTATGCCTAGGTTAAAAATCTTAAGTTAATATGTAAAGTGGAAATAAAATGTCCTGGAAATTGTAATTTTGTATCATTTGTTTTCTTTAGATTTGATACTCTAAATGTATTTAATTTTGTATGGTTCTTCTGTGGTCTGTGCATTTTCTTTCACACTTGATTCATCTTTGGGCATTGGTTCATAAGAAATGCATGGAATGGCATCCAGACTGACACTGTCAAATAAACTGAGTATCTTTATAAATGTCTTAGTTTTAATTCTAGGAGCTTAAATCCTAAGCCCGCATTTTAGCCAATTTGGTTTTGGTTAAGAAGTAAAATTCATTTGGAAAAGACTACTATGTAAAAATATGAAATATCTATTAGTGTGGGTCACTTATTTGTGACTTTTATGTCTTCTCTTGGATGTCTGTGATGTATTAAAGCCAGGCCTGGGACGATACATAGGTTGGTTGTGCAAAGTCATGGGACTGCAAAAATTCACTCCTGTTTAGTTACATGAGTTTGGGAAAGGCTGTTTTACTAGTCATGTTCCATTGCTCCAAAGCATATGAGAACACACTTTCAGGAGATGCAATTTTAACACATTTTAAAGTGAGTTCGGGTTAACTGAATGACTATAACCAGAATTTTAAAAGAAAAGTGAGCTTGACCAGTTCATATAGAAAATGCTTGTTAAATGTCATTTAACAGTGGCTCCTTTGAACGTGTATTGAGGTGTTGTTTCTAATACCCCATCTACTGGATTTCTTTTTTACGGAATTAAACAGATAAAATAAGGCACCCTCTTGACCACTGTGGCTATGTTGAAATGATGGTGGAAGAATAACTTATTATTTAGTAGGCCTTGAATGTGACATGTATTCTATGAAGCAACTAATTTAGAAAAGACACTGAACATGACCAAGGGGCGAAGTTCACTTAAGTGGAAAAAGGACTGCATCTTATTTTCATTTATCTTAACGTCATTTTTGAGATATACCGTGGAAAATTCAGGAAAATTTCTTAAAAGCACTGTTTGGTTATGGGAGCGAACTAACTAATCACTTCACAATTCCTTAGTAACCACCACACATTTTCTTTCAGTTTTACATATTTAATAGCATTGTGTACTTATTAGTGTGGTTTTGTGCTGGGGAACATAAGACATAAATAGACATATTGCTTTCTTCTCCCTCAGAGTTATTACTACCATGTCATGAGCATTGGTGTTTCAGGTCCTATCTCTGTCTACCAGAAGATGTGTTTTCGACAGTTTCAGATTCTCATGTGTAAAAGCACACCATTTTCATCCTTTCCCAGGACCTTTCTGTCAAAATGTTTGTAATTAGTGAAATCTGCCTTTTAGAAGTTTAGAAGACCTAGATTCATCAGTTATCCTTTCACTCTAAAAGATTATTAGAAATTTCCAGTGATTTGTTTCAGGTTTTGGGGGCGGGGGATGTCAATATGTGAATAGTCTGTATGGATACAAATTTTGATGATGGCTGCTTTCTTGAAGCAACTGCCTCACTGCGGAGAGCAGTAGCTAGAGCTTGGGAGGACGGTGGAAACTCATTTAACGGAAGACAGGTAACATTTGTGTTAAAAGTAATGTATTACTAAATCCTTGGTCTCAACTGTACAAGCACATTCACCAGCAGAAATAAGGCTCAAGACATGATAAAAACAGGACTTTAGGTGCATTTTACTATTCAGAGCCAGAGCTCTTGGATTTATAGGTGGGGACCCAGGTAGCTGGGTTATAGGGCACCATTTACTACTATAAAGAGATCCACTGTGCCAGGTGTTGAGCCAGTTATACTGCTGAGCAGTTGTCTCAACCTTGGCTGCACTTCGAGTCACCAGGGAATTATTTAAAAATATGGATGCCTGTGTCCCAACCCCAGAGATTCTGATTTAATTGGCCTTGGATGGGGCCTGGGCATCAGGATTTTTAAAAGCTCTCCAGCTGATTTTAATGTGCAGCTGAAGTGGAATACTAGTTGTACGCAACTAGGCCTTTCTCCTGAAATTTGGATTAATTTGGTCTGGGGTGGTGCCTGGGAACCCGTATTTTACGAGCACCCTGGGTAATTTTGTTAAACAACCGGTTTGAGAAACACTTGCGGTGTGGTCTGCAGAAGATATCACCTGGGAACTTGTTCGAAATTTAGGCTCTCAGGCCCCACCTCAGACCTGCTAAGTTAGAATCTGCCGTTTAACAAGCTCCCCAGGTGATTCTTATGTACATTAAAGTTTGAGGAGGCGTGGTTCTTGAACTTTGGAGTACCACATTATAATCTCCCGTAGTGCTTGTTAAAACACAAATTGCTGGGCCCCATTCCCAGAGTTTCTGTTCAGTTGGTCTGGGGTGGGGCGGTGAATTTGCATTTCTAACAAGTTCCCTGGTGATGCTGCTGCTACAGTTCCCAAGACCACACGTTGAGACGCACTGGGTTGAAGTAGCAATGACCTGAATAAGTACTTCAGCCACTGTAGGAGAATGGCAGTTTTCACTGCCGGTTTCCAGGATGAAACTTCCTGCTTCCACGTCACTATCCTTTATCATGTTCTTTCTAATTTAGCACCAGGGAGATTTAATGTTGCCTTGAATATAACAAAGAGTGCAGGGTTCTTGGGATGGTTCGGGAGGAGTGTATGAGAGTGACTCTTGGAAACCTGTCATGTGATTTTAGGTATTTTTTCAGAAATTGTTAAATGTGAGGAGCTGTTTTAGGAGTTAAAAACAGCACAACTATAACATCTTAAAGTGAGTTGTATTGATTTTAATAAGCAAAGCCCCCTTCAGTTCCCATAAAAAATGCTTTGATGATTAGCTTTCTAAATTACATTTTGTGATAAGATTTTAAAAGCTTTACTTACACTTATGCTTGCTGGATTGCATTTTAAGAATTTCCCTCATAACAAAGAACTATAAAAGGATCCTGCTAAGGCACTGGGATTATTCAGTCTTATATCTTTAATGCCGTGTTGCATGTCACGTCCCATGAACTTTTAATTTTAATCTTCTTACCACCTTTGAAGTTAATGCAATGTTACATTTTGTATAGACCATAACACACAAAAGATACTTTACTATTAAACATCAGTGTGCAGTTTTTCCATTGCAATGAATAAGATGTATTTTTTTTTTTTAACTCCACTCCTGGACATGCAGATTTTATGAGACTCTGAGCAGGCATTTGAACAGTTAACTCTTTCTTGTCTTGGCCCAGTAGTCAAATTACTGTTTTTCAGTATCCTTGGGAAGAATTGGGTTGTGTTAGGGAGGTGAGGCAGGCACTTTGTTTCCCCAGAACACTAACAATCCTATCGCACGTCAGTTAAAAAAAAAAGATAATTTGATAATGAAGCTCCAGTGAAAGTGATATTAAATCAGCACTTTAAACTATTATATTTATTTCTCTTAGGTCTTTTTTGATGAAGACTGACCAGAATAGCTGGAAGGTATATCTGCCAATTGCAGATGATGCTACTACAGATTTCCTTATCCACGCTAGCTTAATGGTCATAATGTCTAGTTTTTCTTTTAAAAAAAATTGAAAAATTGTTGAGCATTTTTTAAGGTCTTGATATGGTTATTTTTCAACAATGTTAATTTCCAATGGAAGGCAATCTGGTGTTGGATCTTACAGATAGAAGAGAAAGCAGGCGTGCCCCCCAGTTGTCATTTGTGCTGTAAAAACTGTCAGTTACTGGAATGGAAGTATATAGAAATATAAATTACAAAATTATTTTTATATCTGTGCATAAAGGTGTATGTATGTAGGGCAAGGTATATTTAGTTAAAAAGAAAAACTTGATGCTTATTTTACCTTCTCCCCCATATGGCCAAAAGGTGTGATAATCTATCTCACTTTGTTTTGCTTATGAATTGTGTTTGTGCTGTGTTCAGATCCCAGTTAGTGGTGGGCAACTAAGAAGGAATCTCTCCTGGGATCTCTCTAGTCCAATAGGAAGAAAGACCATTACTGAGAAAGTGAAAAATGCTCTGTTAGCCCATTCATGAGTTGTTTTCAGAAACACAGGCTAACATTCACATTGTTGTCTTTTTTTTAAAAAAAACTGTACACTTTTTGAAATCGTATGTGTTAAAACACTATAACTTATTACTGCGATGGATTATAACTTTGAAGTCAGTTGTGCTCCCCGTTTATAGACCATTTTACTTTTTGAGAATATATGTGTGAAACACTAAAACTTGTGCTATGAAATTAGTCAGAGTTCCCTATTTCAATAGGCGTTATTCTGTTCTCTCAATGTCACACATGCTTGCCTGTTTTAAAGCAGCACAATGACCAGGGCTTTTACATTTAAATTTTGTTAGTCTTTTTTTTTTTTCCAAACTGTGTAATAATGTCTCTTTTTTATGCTGTTCTGAATCAATTAAGCTAAGTAAGTGAGGACCAGCGGTAAAAGCCAGGGGCTGCCAAGAATGGAACTTTAATGTGTAAACTGTCTTTCCACACAGTAATTGGGCAGTTGCTCATAGGACACTGGAGACAGTGTAGGAAGCCAGTGGTTGTGTAGGTGGGAAGAGTGGATTCCCAACAGTAAACTTATTTAGAGTTGAGCTTCTGTAGTTACAGTGTTGCTAAGAGCAAAAAGGAGCCACAGCTCATGTAGTAAAAAGAGCCCGAAGGAAGTTGGTGTAATATATAGTTGGTCGGGTGGAGCTTATTTTATGTTGGGTCCAACTCTGGCATCTTTTCTATCAAGTGTGGGTGTGTTTTCTACAGCTCTTAATGTATCATACTTTCAAACTTGGCTCAACCTTAAAAAAAATGTTAGTGTTGAATAGCTGAGTGGAAATTATATGTCACTGGGGAAAAAAACCCTGGTTTTTTTTTTTTTTCATTTTTTTTTTTAAGCATATACATTAGGTTGAGTTCCATGACTGGAAACCAGAGAAATAGAAGAGCTAGTTCTATCCTCATAGAGCTTACAGTCTTGCTCAAGATGTGATACAAATATCAAGGCACTTAAAATGCTTACAAAACCATATATATAGGATTATAGATGAATTAGATACATAAACATTATTGTACAGAAGCATGATAATGACATGGAATAAAGGAGTGGTCAGGAAGAAGGTTTTTGGGAGAGGGTAACTTTTAAGCCAAAATTTTAAATGGGAAAGGTACAGAGATTATTATTGGTGAAGAGTCTGCATACCAGTAGATCTTGAAGTCTTACTTGGTTGTTCTCAAACCAGTTGCTGTCACCACCACACCCCTTGCCACAGTACTTGGGGATTCCCAGCAGCTGTCTTTAGTCAGCAATTTGCACTCTCAGCATTCTCCATACCACTCCCCTTGCTCTGGTCTCTAAGATCATACAACTTCAGGGAAATTAAAATAGCCATTTGTCTTGAGAACCCTTTGGGAAGGCTAGATAATAGATATTGGATCTGAAGAGAACAGTACTTGCAGAAGAGTCCTCTAGAAAGTAAGATGAATTGGAAGGAGAAAATTCTCAAGGTAGAGGAGACTAGCTGGGCTTAGGTTATGAGGGCAGTAGTAGGAAAACTGGCATTGGAGAAGAGGGTAAGCCACCCCAAGGGCAGAGTTTGTGAATATAGGACCGTTGCAAAATGAAGAAGTGGAGGAAGTTATCAGAATATGTAGGGACTCGTACTCTAGGGCCAGGTTTTGTGTAGGAGTGGAAAGATTGCAGCTCACCTGTTTTTTGGCTTCCATCATTGACTTTTCTTTCCTTGGCTCCGTGCCTAGCTATTCTTGTGCTCAGAAAAAGTTTGTTCAACAGCTCTGTTGGAATGGCTATGAAACTTGATCACAAGTGTAAGAACCTCCTCCTCCCCCTCTTCACCTATTCCTAACTGTATCTAATTTGAGAGAAAGGAGAAGACATGTTAATTTATAGAATTTGAATCAAGTATAAAGATACCCGAGATAGCTTTTGATTATGGACCTGAAATTAGGTGATTGCATGTGAGTAAAGAGGTTTTGCAGAAAAAAAAAAAATCTACCAAATTCCCATTGCTGGCGATGTAAAAGGGAGAGAGGCTTTGAACATAATTCACAGTTTATAAGCTGAGGAATCAGGAAGATGGTGATGTCACAAAAAAACATGGAGGATAGGGTAGAGGGAGTGGGAAGAAACACATAGTCCATCGGGTGAAATCAGATTTTTTAATGTGTGTATTTCAAGTGTTGGCAGTTATCAAATGTCATTTCTTTTTTAATTAGAGCCACAGAGCAGCGACAGAGCTATCGTGACGATTTAGTTGATCTCTTGGGATCTCCCCAGTCTCCTACCACTCTCCCCAATACTGACTGAACTGCTCAGATGGGTAGAGATTAATGATAGTTTTTAGCTTTGTATTGCTAGTAAAGGTATCTGACAGAATGTTAGGTTTCCTTAATGTAGGTTTATACATTTTCTCAGTCTTCAGGCTTATCAGTTTTTAAAGTAGTCAGCAATTTTTATATTTTCTGATGTTAATTGCATAGCACAGCCTTCAGCATGATAGAGCCTCATGGAGGACCATCTCAGGAACGTGTAGTTTCAGACCGTGAATTAAAGGAAAGTTATTAAGGATCAGAAGCACTGTCTGGTACTAGATTCTAGGTCCCCTGTCCTCAAGCTTTGAAAGTAAAGAGTCAAGCTGGATCTGTTTTGCAGCTTTGCTCAACAATGAAGGATGGGTTTTATCAATAGACAGGGTCAGCCATATTGCTTTACGATCTTTGTGATCTTCAGTGAATAGTCAAATGTGAAAAGTTCTGTTGAGTCCAGGCCTACTAATATTAGATTTTTAAATAAGGTCTGTGATAGTCTTGATGATTCTTGCCTTTCCCCTATCTGTTTCATTTTACAGATAATCCACACTGTGATCAAAGCCACATGCAGTGCTGGGAGAGCACAGTTGACTGTATTATGCAATATCCTGCCAGAAGATGCTGACCAGCTCTCTAGTTATGGAAAGTAGTGAGATCGATTTAATAGCCTATGTAGCTTGCCTTACCATTCCATATACTTTCTGTAAGCATATGTGACACACAATTCTAGTAACATCTTATATGGAGATCTTGGATTGCTACAAGGCGGTAACACTAGATTCTCTGCTTCGATTCAGACATTAGTGAATCTTTCAGTCATTCTTGTAGAATGGACTCTATAAAAATCTGGTTTTGGTGCTATCAGCCTAGAGTTTCCATAGCACAGCATCTGCCTCAAAGAGATGCACATGTGCTCATCACATCAGTGTTATTGCTTATGTAGCCTAACAACCACGTGGTTGAGTATAGGTGGTTTGGGGTACAAATGTTATATAGCTGGTAAAACTTGGACTTCAGTACATACCCCATTGTACTAAGACAAATACCCTTTGTATCCTGATTTTGAACAATGGCGAATTAAGTATTTAGATGATAGGTGCTTTTTTTACATCTTTTTTTTTTTTAACATGATAAGCAGAATATGGTGTTGGTGATTTATTTACTAGAGAAGAATCTCATGAAGTCTTCTGGCCTATTTTCCTTGTTAGAATATTGCTCTCAATGCATTTCATGAAGTTCCCCATAATTAAAACAAATGCTCACTTTTCTTCTTTCACATTATAAACAAACAAACAAACAAACAAAAACTTGCCTTTAGCTTGGCCAGGTACTTGATTTTATGGAAAAGCTCTTCGATGTTCGGAATAGGTGCCCAGCAGTCAGTGGTTAAAATTTTTTGTTCAGTTCCTGGATCTATCTACCCCACACTCTTTTCAGTTCAAAAACCCTCACAAGAACAAATGGGAATGCTGCTGCTTCTATTTCTCTGGCACTAATGAACTGATATGGAGTTTGTGGAGTAAAGTACTCCATTGCTCTAACCATTGCTCTGTTTGGCAAGTTGTTTTCCAGTTATCTAACCTTCCACACTGAAAAGATTGGCTCTGTGGAGAAAGAGAGTCACACAAGGCTGGAGGCAGGAATAGAGAGCATGTGGGAATCAGGAAGGGAGAAAAATGAGATTACAGTTAAGTGAGGTGAGGCCTGGATTCAGGGAAGAAAACGGAAACTGAGTGCATGGTTTGGAGTAGGATTGCTCCAAGAAGCATATTTTACAATATACATACCTAGATGTCCCTCCTTTTGAACCAATGGCAATGGCACTCTTGTTAAAAAAAAAAAAAATCTATCAGCAACAAATGCACAGAATGAAGTTTGGTAATATAAGAGGACTTGCATGTAGGTCCCCTGAGTACTTCCAAGAGACTATGTTGAAACTCATTCGTATAATGTCCTCAGAATGAGACCTCTAAGTAATTTCAGGAACTTTGGGACAAGTAGCTTAAGTATACCCCAAATGTATAAGTGTAGCCACTCTCTCGGGTCATTATCCTTTTATTTATTTATTTTTCTTGACCTGTCTGTGAACATAGATATAAATCTTCAGGTGTTCAGATGTATCTTATTTTTGGCTTGTGTATTTAGGTATTAATAGCCTCTACTTAGATCTATGAACTTTATATAGCTTGCTCACAGTTATTCTTCACAACAAAGATTATGGAACAGGTAATATTAAAGGATAGACCCAACTATCATTTCCAATTGCAGAATCCAGTCATGGAAATGCATTGTATTGAGCATTCTCATCTCTCTACTCTGTTACCAGTGTTTCTTAACAGTACCTACTCTGGTCAATCTGCAGATTACATTCTCACAGATAACTGAAGTATCAGCCATTTTTAGTTAATCATTTTCTCTTTAATCATGTAGTTGTATGCTGCTTTTAGCAAATTTGTTTATTTTTATCGTGAAAAAACAACATGAGATCTATCCTCCTAACACTTTTTTTAAGTGTACAGTACATTACTGTTAACTATAAGCACCATGTTTAGCTTATATTTTTAAAGGTACATAATAGTGACTCTACCTAAAGTAACTTTTTTCATTAGGACTCTTAAAAATTAATCTTACAAATTTATTAGAGAAGCACAAAGCCTATTTACAAGAGAGCTTTGAGGTTTATTTATTTAGGCTTTGAGATATTTATTTTTCCAAACTTATTGAACATTACATAATAAACTAGATTAAAAGTGTTAGAGTCAAAAATAATCATTAAAAATGTTTCAAACTCATAGCATCTCAGTATTTGACCTGGTAGTTATCATTTACTTTATTAGTATACTTAATACCAACTACCTGTATTTGAAAAGAACTTGATTGTCTAGTTTTCCTTTTTAAGTTGTTATTCTCATCCTCTGTCTTTAGAGCCTTCTAATGAATTTACTAATGAAAGGAAACATCTTTGACAGGTAGGAACTTTGCCTTTGTTCACCCATTTTTAAAGTTAGAAGAACCAAGGCATTAAAGAACATTAATTCTGACAATTAAACCTGATATTTCTGAGGAAATGTGTTTTCTAGAGAGATGGAAAATTGCAAGACACCTTGCCTAATGGATATTATAAGTAAGGCCTTTAATTTCATTTGTGTATATATAAACCACTTTAGTTAAGTACTTCTTGAAATTGTTTCTTATGGTGTACTCACATGTTTCTAATGAAAAGCTCATATCTAAATGTAGTGACATTTGTGAAATGATCGGATCGTCTTGGGTCTTGACAGTTGTTTATTTGTCTGGCCTGTTGTCTACACAGCCAGTATGAGGTTCCTTATCATTATCAGAGGTGCAGACATTTTTTAATATTATCACTGAATTGTAATGCATTAATTTGGACTTTGGAGGAGTTTCTGACTTCTTCCATTTAGAGATGGCTTTGCAGTTCTAAAGAGGAAAGTAGAATTTCTGCCATGATTATCCCTTTGCTTATAGACATTTAAAAGTGAATATTTGTCCAAGCTTCAAGATTTATTTCCCAGCACTGTTTTAAGACAGTATGTTTTACATCAAAACCTGTCTCTTATTCTAAGGTAGTACTGCTCTTCATATTATGGTAAATTCTAATATTTCAGTTTAACAAGTACTATACCTGCTGTGGGCGGAAGATTGTACTAAGCTCCTTATTGGGTGTGGACGAGAGGTCTATAAAATAGGCTTAAGCCATGCTGCCTGTCCTTTAAAAGCTCACAGTCATATTGAGGAGATAAGGTTCATGAAACAGAATGAGGTCACATATGGCCAAATGAGTGATAGAGAAAATGAGGTCTGTAGGAGTTTGGATAGACTAATGTGGGCTGGAGTTATGCAGGAGGGCTTCATGGACACAATAGGATTCGGGCTGAGTAGACCTTTCATAGATGAATAAAGCATTCTAGACAAGAAAACAACTTAAAGACACAGAGGTCAGAAAGAGCATTATACAGTAGTCAGTGGGTACCAATCAAAGGTATATTGAATAGGGGGGGATCCTAGCAAGAAAGCAGACCTGTCAGGAGACTGTTGCTGTAATTCAGGCTTTGGGAAATGAAGGTCTGCCAGTTGACAATTTTAAACTATTAATGGCCTGTGAATTGCCTCTTTCTTGGTAAAGTTTCTCTTTTGTCCAGTTAATTATGCCTCAGCAGCTCCTTTAATGTCATGAATGTCATGAAGCCTGGACAAGAGACTGGGAAATAACACAAGCAGGAGTCTGCTGTGTAGACAAAGTGCTTTCATTCATCAATAGACATTCAGCATAAGTCAGTTAGATTAACATTGGTTACATCACCATTTGCCTGAGTGCCTTCTATGCTCAGTGCCCTTTTTTTTTTCTTCTAAACTTCAGTGTACAAAACAAAGTTGGGAAAATTGAGTAACTACAAAGATTATGTAATTAAAAAATAAAACTACCCTAATTATTATAGAATTAAATGTCTTTAACCACTTTTTTTCTCCCTGAATTATTGAAAAAAGTTTACTTGGATATTGCAGATGTAACCCACATAAGGTAGGTACTGGGAATTATAATAATTATAGGAGGATTGTGTACTAATTATTGAATGATGTCATTTCTTAAATTAACTTAAACATAGATTAGCCTAATAGGTGTGTTCTGTTTCTTAACATGCCCTATTCAAGAATGCTACAACCAAGAGATACAAACTATATAAGCAAAATCTTTAAAGGTTTTATGGTATTATTCAGAAACAAAATTCTAAAATAATTTTCTGGATTACCATAGAACAGCATATTTTTATTGTATGTTAAACAACAATTACCCTGTGAAGAATAAAGAGGAAAATTCTTAGTCTTCCGTTGATTTGTCTTTAATTATACTAAGACTTTATAACCCCAAAATTATTCTTCGGTGATCACTGTACATTTTAATATTTTAGTAACTCTCTTCTTTTATTCTCCAGAATATGTTTCAGAACATAAGGAAATTATTTCCAAACTATGAGGCTGATCTCTGATAGGTTCGAGCCACATAAGCATGAAAGTTGTGCCAGTGTACTCAGGAAGTGAAAAACATTAGCACAGTGTTCATCAACAATGTTCTCTATGTAGTCAGTTTATGTTTATAAGTAAATGAGCTCTCTCTCATGTATAGCCTTGAATTATGAATAATCTGTCATTTGAATTATATATTACAACAGTGATATGAAGAAAAACCAGATGTTCAAAGAAAATGATGGTAATGGAATATTCTCAAAGTTTTTGAAGAGGAAATGGATTTTGACCTATGAAGATGATCATATACCCCTGCCCCATAAAAGGGTAGGAGGTCAAATGGAATCCCATGGTTCTTAGGACAGAACACACAAAGGTCTCTGATCACTCTTAATATGCTTAAAATCTTTATTAACAAAGGTGAATGCCCTAATCAGGGGAAGGAGAGGTAATTTTGCTTATACATATTTGAACTGTTTAAAGGCCAATTTCATTTTTCACAAGCTTCAAACAATAGGCATGTTAAAATAGGCAGTGGACTCTCTAGTGTTGAGCACAATCAAGGAAAAAAAGTCACTGGTTTTCCGTTTTGGCTGTGGCAAAAGAACAAGCAAATACCATTTTAAAGTGAAAAAAATGGGTGTGGGTCCAAAGGGTCCCGGTTCCTCTCTCCATTGGGCTGTTCTTAGAACTTTTGCTCTTTATTTCAGTTCAGCCTAGAGAAAGTCCGGTCAGGTTTTACAGAAGAGGAGCATTTTAGTCTTGAAGCTTTCTTTCATGTTCATGAAGTTATAATTATTCACTATCCCATAATAACCATTAACCCTTTACTAACTTAATTTGCACCAGCCCAGCAGGACCAGTGCTGCTTTCCTGTTCTCAGAATTGTTATATTTATTTGAATACTTTTGACTCCCAGTCTCTCCCACCCCAAAACTGAAGTGTAAATCTTGGAGGATGCTTCTGTTTCCCTTCTTCAACATAATTTCTCTCTGGAGATTTGTAATTTTTGAGAGCAGCCCTTTTGAATATCTGAAGACATGGTAACAACTGCATTATAGAATTTTTAGTAGTTAAATTTTAGCAGTGTTTAGCCACTTTGAATTATCTAGGAAGTTATTTACTGGTCCTGCTAGTTTTCCAGTTTGGGGAGATGGCAGAGTGATGGCAGAGAGGTTGTGAATTTATGACTTCCAGGTTTTTTCAAACAATGGATTTGAACATCTAAAGGAGTATGCAAACACTGTTTAACTGGACTGATTTTGAATTCAGGGCAGTACTAGATCTCAAAGATTCCTAGAAGTTTTTCCAGGGAGATTTTAAAGCAAGAGAGTAAGTGAGATATTCCATTCTGTTCCTTCCTACACCTTACCTGGAAATGGGTATCTTTTTCTCTATAACTGACACCGTAAGATCTTTGTGAATTTATTTGATATTGTTTGTTATTTGGGGACTGACCTGACTGTATGTCACTGTATGCAGAAGGGTAAGAACATGTGTTTATAATTCTCAAGAAGTTATGGCATAAGCTTTAATCACCTGCTTATCATTTATGATTTCATTCTTGTAGTAGATTAGAGTGCTTGGAAGGTCATTTGTTACTATTAGGTACTACTCTTTTTCTACTGTTTTGTTTTAAATAATAAGTTCTTATATGTTTAGATAAGTGCTTCTTTCCTGATATTTCTACAGTTGAGAGTTTTTAATCTCTTGCCTAATTGATTTTAGGGGTTCGACAAACACTGAATATCTTACATTTGGTGAACAAAAGGAATACCTTTATTTGTTTTTATGGAAATTCTTGATATGTCTGTTCTCACATTAATATGATTTAGATGAAGAAAAGCAGATTTGAAGAAGACTGACCCAAGGGATTATAAATTACCTGAAAGCACGAACAATATTTTAACATGTAATTTCCCTCATAAAATGTTTTATGGCAGATTTGTTTATGTCATAGATCTGAATCAAAGCTGAATTCAATACATTAGTCTCTAACTTATCCAAAATTAATATCTTCTGGCTAAGAACCAACACTGCTTTATGACTCTTAAACCATTTCCTTATATTAATCATCAGCAGTAAAAATTTGCTTTATTTGCGGAGGCTATTTTTTTTAAAAAAACAATTGTATCACTTCCTGAGTTCTTGTGTGGTTTATAACGTGAAGAAAACATCCAAGCATAGTTGATAATAGGATAGACATACTAAATTAGCAACTCATTCACACATATTAGCCTTTACATAAGATTCAAATTCTTCAAATTAATGTCTCAACAAAAAGAAATTATTTAATCAAGGGCTTTAGTGATTGCTCATAAGTTCCTGAAATTGCAGATTTTAAGTTCATGAATTTTACAGATACATAGTAGTGATAGTTTACCATATTATATACTTTTATTGTATGCTCATGCTGGTTTTTAAAAATACGTATGGAATAGAACAGTGAAACTCTGAATGAATAATGGTATAAATATCACTCAGACTACTGTTGTTGATTTCTATAATCGATTTCCTCTATATTAAGGATCTGCTCAATTTAAATAGGTCTTTTCAGAAAAGATCTCAAATGATTTTGTAAGGACTCTTACAGTGTTTCAAACATTGAGTCAGTGATTCTCAACATTTTCCTTTCTGCAACATGATTCTTTGCTCTGCAGCATGACCTCCAGACTCAGGGAATTCTAGGTGCTACTTTAAGAGGGGCAGGACAGTTATACGGAAAGCATTTTGTGTTCATTCTTATCTCCCTACCCCCACCTGTCCCCCTCTCTCCCTCACACACACAAAGGTATGAGCAGGTTGTTTTCATATTTAAAACTAAACTAAACTCATTCAGAACCCCCAGAATTCTCCAAATGAATGACCACTTGTAATATGTTTGACATCTCCTAATTTAGTATTAGGATGTCGAACTTTTTCATAAATTGTAATTTGGTTTGTCAGCATTATAACGAATAATCAA